>NC_056739.1:1732031402-1732331402 GCF_019279795.1 Protopterus annectens | reverse complement strand
CCTTCTGTGTGGAGTCTGCACGTCCTCCCCACGGTTGAGTGGTGTTCCGAAAGACATGCGTGTATGGGTGTGCCTTCATTGAAGGTCGGGTGTCGAGCTGGCAACTCAGCACTGTAAAAACCTACTGCCAATCATTAGTATACCAGAGTTCTACTGTGGCGACCCCTAACAGGGAAAAGCCGAAAGACAAACAACAACTGTGGATAAGTGAATGCAAAAATGAAATAGTTATTGAGGTCTTTATTTTGCTGAAGATGTAAATGTTTTGTCTCACTTTTGATTTACTGTATCTTATGTTGTGGTTGAAAATGGGGCTTTATAGTGCATCCCTCTTACCTGCTTATAATAAAACAAAATAAGTAGCTTTCGTATAATCCAATCTTCTGAAACTTTTCATGAATAATAACCATAGATATATAAACAGTCAAAGCACTTAACTTGTTTAAGCCCATACTCACATAAGGTTATTTTGTGAACAATTTATAACTATATGCAAAAGATGCCAGCAGAATTGTTTATTGTCATTGCTGTTGTAATGACAATGGTTTCTTCTGTTTTGTTTTGATTTTTTTTTTTTTGGGGGGGGGGGGGGTTCCTGCCATTTGGCAGTGTTTCATTTATAGTGACTTTCAAAAGTATATTTTCATTTAGGAGGTTTCAGTTTCATGGGATCTCTGTTCCTGATTTGAATCTAAAAATAAGGGGAAGGGTAGTTTATGTAAGTAAATATTGGCAATACACAGAGGATAAGGAGATGTGAAGGAAGGAAAGAGGACTATTAAAGGATGCATAAGTAATAGAGGAGAGAAAGGTATAACATTAATAATTTGTATAAAAGAATGAAGAAGAGGTAAGAGAAAATGTAGGTAAGAGAAGGAAAAAAGGATGGAGTATTTGGCATGAGAAGGAAATGCCCATAAGTAGACATTAATTACAGAAGTGTTTTCCGATTTAAAAAGGAACACCATACTGTGCAACTACAGTAATGGGCAAAAATAACAGGGGCTAGGAGAATGGATATTTTATATCACAGGAGAGAAAAAAAGGCCAGTAGAAAAAAAGTGGACAGGTGATAATTAGCTACAATCAGTGGGAAGTGAATAAGTTCTCATCTGAGTCTCAGAAGTGCACTTCATGAAAAGGTAATTAAACATGAGTGTGATTGTAATAGTTATTATAAGGAGGTGGTGAAAAGACTGGTTTAAGAATATATAATGTGCTGAGTGCAAACTGACCTGTTCTTATACCACACTATGTTGTTCATTGGGTTAAGTAATAATTGTATTTATGCATGTTTGTTAACTGCATCTAATATTTTATTGGGAAAACAGTTTCATACCCCTATCATTTAATGATCATAAAGGCCTTTAGTATAGTTATTCTGAGTGGAGTTCTGTATTCTAAGTAAATTGTAAGCAGTCTGAGACCCATACATGGATTATGCTAATTTAATTCCTTAGAGAGGGATGAATGACTATTTGAAGAAAATGTTTATAGGTAAAATTAAAGTATTATATTTGTGTCCTGTTCCAGAGATTAAGTTATCCTGTTTGTGATAGCCAGGTACAAAAACATGCTCTGTTTGAAATGATACTACTGAACCTGTATAGTCTATTTTAAGGATCTTTGTTGTTGACTGGGCCTTTACTGCCATTGGTACAACATGCTGAGCGAAAACAACTAAGGGTTAATGTATGCAGCAGTGACTTTCTGTGGGGATTTAAGGTTTAGGAAAGGCTTTATTCTATAGATGCTGCCAGGCATGACATATGATTTTGAATAGTGTCAATAACATCAATGTCAGATTTTAATGGCTTGTCTAGCAGAGCATCAAGGTATTTTATAGGGATCCATCTCAGTTCCTCCCATGCTAACTGCTTGAAAGGTGAGTCAGCCTAAAGCAATCAACTTGTTTTTATAGATTAGCTTTCTTCCTGGAGGACAGTTCCCTACATCTTCCATGGGGAGGGGGATAATCCCTGCACCTTGGACTTAATGAACTTTGGAGAAAGAGACAAATCCCAGACACAGTAGTCTCATTAAATGAATTTGCATTCCAGCCAAGTACATTTAATGGCATACTTGGTCATCTCACAACTGATAGGATACCATTTTACAGTCTGTACAGTTATTAAACTTGTCCCATTGTTGTTGTTGTTTCTTTCGGCTTATCCCGGTTAGGGGTCGCCACAGCGGAACTCCGGTCCACTAATATTTGGTAGTGGATTTTTACGTGCCGAGTCACCAGCCCTGACGCACAACCTTCAACGAAGGCACACCCATTCACGCATGCCTCCACACAGAAGATGCTCTAGCTGAGAATCGAATGTGACAACGTCTTGCTGTGAGGTGACAACGCTACCGCAGCACCGCTACCGTGGAAGTCATAAACTTGTCCCATTAATGGAAGAAATCCTAAAGCTTAAGTTGTTGTTTTCTACAGACTGCTTCCATAGTACCCATTTTCATATCTAACTGCTTAATGCACACTACAGTGTTTAGGATAAACCATTTTTTTCATCTTACCTTTAAACATCTTTTGCAAGGCCACCAATTATTGGAGATCCCACATTCTGCCTCTCAGTAGTCATCTTGGGATTAGTACTTCTGTTTTCTCCTGGTGAGAGAAGGACTACAGGGACATTATTTCCTGGAGACAGCTGATCACCAGAAAGCCCAATAAATGTTTTATGGGTGACAGCTTGGAATCTGTGCTTATATTCTGGTCCTGGTGAGAGAAGGAGCACAGTGCATTGATTGCTGACTGTATTTGGTTGGAGAGTGAGTGTCTGTGTTAAACATTCCTGATTGGTCTAGTTGCTAGACCAGATTCAAGGCATCTACCAGGAAAAGGCTACAAGCCTACAGACCCTTACATCATCTGGGACAAAACTCTGGATCACCAAAGAGGCTGAGGCCTGCTTCTCATCTTGGGATTGGTGCTAACATTTTGCTTCTGGTGAGAGAAGAAGCAAAATACCACTGTATCCAAACAGAGTAAAGCTGCAGTAAAACCAGCATTAGTAGTAGCCAGGCAGTAGCCATTCTTGTGACTCCCCTCTTTTCATCATTCTTGACAAGCTAATTCTTTGTTGTCAGTAAGTATTGCTTGATTTGTTTCTAACTTCAGAATATCTGCCTAAATACTTCATCCTTAAATTTTCAGGGTCTATGTATTAGCTTCCTCTCAAGTGTTTGGCAGTGGTCTGTACAGACTCAGACACCTTGAGTGACATTTTTCCTGTAAAAGCACAAATGAAATTTCTCCAATACCTAGTTGCGCATAGGACAACTAGTTTGCAGTAACAAGCACTGTCCCCATAGTTGCAAATTGGATACTCCTGACAGTGACTGCTATTCTCATTCCAACTGTCTAATCAATAAAAAGGGGTCTGTGACCATGGATATGAACTTTCCTATCATCTCCGTTACTGACTTGGTGGATATGGAGATCCTGAGGCAATGTAGAAATTGCCTCATACGTACTGACAACCAGTTAATTCTCAAACAAACTGATATGGTATGTGAGAGATGTATTTACACAATGTCACTGGAGGCAAAGCTCTCACATAAACCTACTCCTAATGTCAATAAGGTTGTCAGTAGTACACATGCTGCATCCATCATGCACAATTCAAAGCAGACATATCAACCCACATATGCTGAGGCAATTAAATGTAACCTCCCTAAACCACAAAATCCTCCTAGATGAAGTACACATAACAAATATCCTCAGCAGCCCCAAATGCACTCTTTCATCTCATGGAGCCTCTACCTCTAAGCTCATTAGGCAAGCCACCATACAATCCAACATTCTAGTCATTGGAGACTCCATTGTGAGACACACTGATGTCCCTCTCCCCAGGCGGAGTAAGGATAAAGTCATGGTCAGTTGCTTATCAGGGGCTAGGATCTGCCACATTATGCAGGCACTCAGGTCATTGAGCCACAATTACCAATATGATTCAGTCATAGTCCATGTGGGAGTAAATGACCTGAGACATACCTCCCTAGACTATATAAAGGGATACATCATAGAGCTCTCGGAATATGTGCCTCGGGCTGGTATGAGCCTAGCATTAAGTAGCATTTTACCTTCTCCAAGTATAATGTCACAATACCAACAAAAGATGATTGACTTTAATAATTGGCTTAGTTTCTGGTGTCATTCTAAGGAAGTGCAATATTTGTCAGCAAGGAAGGAGATGGTCAACAGACCATGATGCTTTGTCAGGAATGGTCTGCACCTCTCCCCTCTAGGCTTTTGAATATTAGCTAAAACATTGTCTTCCTCACAGTGCCTTTTTTAGGCAATGCCAAACTGCAAGTACTTCTAACATAGCAAATCAAAACCAAGAAAATCAAAGTATTACTGCTCAATGCTAGAAGTCTAAACAAAAAACTTCACTCCCTAGAAGCTCTCTTTACCCTAGAGAATGCTGACATTGGTGCGGTCACTGAGACATGGTTTAAAGCCACATAGAGCACACCAACAGCGTAAGGTTATAATGCCTTCCACACATTTAGGCCAGCTACTTCACAGGCAGGGACTAAAGGTGGAGGTGTCTCTAATTACATCAAAAATAAAATTACTTCAAGGCTAGTCAAACAGGACAATGCACTTGAGCTACTCCATGTTCAAATCACCATAAGCAAAATCCAATACCACTTCCTTGAAAGCTAAGGTCCCCCTCCATGACCCAGGAAACCCACACCATGTATTTAAACTTATTAGAAACACTAGCCATCTAACTCAGTACCATATTCATGGGTGACTTTAATTACCCCTCTATTAACTGGGAATCCTATACAACACTAAATGTACATGCACAAAGATTCCTGGATTTTGTAAACACAAGCTCCCTGGACCAGAAAGTCACCAATCAGGGGGGCAACTATACTGGATCTGATCCTCACTGGAATTGCTGTTTAACTGTAGCCTCCAAACAGGCTTCATGCCTCATAAATGGAGAAAGGCAACAGTCATCCCTCTACACAAAGGTGGGCCATCTACAGACCCTGGAAACTACAGATCCATAAGTCTCACTAGTCTTATATGCAAAGCCATGGAAAGAATTATCATGGAGTTGATCAACAGAGATATAGTAAACCTCCAGACACTGGACCAACCCAGTTTGGTTTCATCAAGGGCAGATCATGCCTACTCAACCTGGTGGACTTCTTTGAAGAGGTCACCAAAGCAATGCATGAGGGCAAAATCGTTCACACTGCCTACCTTGACCTTGCCAAGGCATTTGACGCAATACCCCCATTCAGGCATTGTTGATAAACTAAAGAGGTTAGGTACAAACCTGTATGTCACCCGGTGGATAGCCAAATGGTTTACAGATAGGACCCAGGAAGATAGAACTGGGGAGGCCACCTCTAAAAAGAGGCCAATCACAAGTAAAGTCCCTCAAGGATCAGTCCTTGGACCGCTCCTTTTTGGCATTTACTTCTCAGAAGTCAAGGCGAATGTCAGTGGTTTCTGGCTGACTAAATTTGCAAATGATTGCAAATTTGAACTGTCATTGAATCTCACACTGACACAAATGTTCTCCAGGAGGGGTTGACACAGACAAACAACTGGTGTCAGAGCCATGGACTAAAACTAAATGCCAAGAAATGCATAATAGTATCCTTTGGGAAGTCATCCATCCCTGGTAACTATCATATTGACAACACAACCCTTAGAGTTGACACAGTAGTCAGGGACTTAGGGACACACATAGATAGTAATTTAGCCTTTGACCATCATGTGTCTACAGTGGTGAGGAAATCATTTTATGTTGCACAACTTATAAACAAAGATATGGCATCTAAGTCCAAGGAAGTCATCCTTCCACTGTATTCAGCATTCATCAGACCTATCATTGACTACAATGCCCCCTTTGGTATGTACCTAACCAGGCATATCCAACAACTGGAATGTCCACAGACGTTCCTCACTAAAAGAATACAGGGCATAAGTAAAATATCCTATGCAGACCGCCTCAAGGCCCTATCCCTGTATTCTGTCTCCTACAGGCTTTTGAGGGGACATCTGTGTCTGGCATACAGGGCATTGTCAGAACCTACTCTGATAGACCTCCTGCATATCCACAAAACAAACAGCACCAGAATTACCCATTCTAAAGACTTAAACCTTGCCTGTGATATAAATAGGACCTGCTGGAGAGATAGGTATATATCTCAGAAACTACCCTGTCTATGGAACAGTTCATAGACATTATTCAGGAGAATTGGCATATCCTTTTCATGGACGATAGATCAACTGAACTGATAGGCTTGCAACCTCGCTTTGTCCATAAAAACAGGAAGAATTTCAAGCAACAACTTTGTTATCCGAGAGCAGTAAGGGACAGGGAGGGTGTCTTGTATGGCACCGGGAAGTGCGGCAATTTTGCATACTGTGTATACATAGATGAGTCTAGGTTGTTTAAACATCCTGAGACAGGGCACTTATGGCAGCTAAGGGCCAGTGCAGATTATAACACATTGAATGTGATTTATGTAGCCCTTTGTAGGGTGTGCTTCCATTTTTATGTAAGCAAAATGAATTGTTGCCTCAAGGAGCGTATAAGGAACCATGTATACTGCACCAGGATGGAACTGGCTTATAATGCTCTAGCTAAACATACTATGCCAACAAGTGAGCAGCATGTATTTTTGTTTCAAGTACTTCATGTTCAAGATATAAACCGTAGGTTGGAGACTATGTGAACCAAACAGAATGTGTGGAGCTCCAGTGGATTCTTAGGTTAGGGGCTCACAGGGGGGCAGGGTTTGAATGATTCTATTCCCCTTAAACCAGTGTTGAAGTCTGATGAAGCAATGTTGACCATTGCGGAAGCGCTCTTAATTTTTTGATATTAAACTGGTCGATTTTATTGAATTGTGCTTATCTTCTGCCTTATTTAGGTTTGGATTTGCTTTATTCATTGTTGGTTAACTCGCATCTTGGGACTTTTTGGGAGAGATCTTTGCATTTTCAGCTTAGTTAAAAAGTTTTAAATTCCTATTCGGAATGACATTGAGATAAGTGTCAGTAGTGTTATAAGCACTGGCATTCATTAAACAAATTTTAAAAGATCCCCTTCTGCAGCTGGATGTTCCCCTCAGTGACTTTGTGCCCTATGACTAGATTTAAGCCTACAGTTTGTTAAGAAAAAAACAGTGACCTCACACAATTGGCGCCCCCCCCCCCAAAAAAAAACTGAACGTACTCTCCTGGACAGCCTTCTAGTGGATCATACTGCAACGGCTTTTATTACAACATTGACAAGACACTTCTTTACTTTACAAGTGAATAAAAAACAGTGACATCACACAATCTATGGTCCCCCCCAAAAACCTGAAAGTGCTCTCCTGAACAGCCTTCCAGTGGATCATGCTGCAATGACTTTTATTACAACATTGACAGGACACTACTTTACAATGTATATAAACCAGTGACCACACAATCAGTGGTTCTCCCTCCCACCAAAACTGAAAGCATTTCTCCCCGGGCCTCCGCTGAAAACAGGCTCTGTGGAACCTAGTCGGACATTCCCGGTCAACAAATATTAAATAAAAATAAAATAAAATAAAAAATAAAAAATAAAAAAATAAATAAAAAGTGCTCTCCTGGACAACCTTCCAGTGGATCGTGCTGCAACGGCTTTTATTACAACATTGACAGAACACTACTTTACTTTACAAGTGAATGGTGAACGTGCTCCTAAACGTTTACACTTATAAGCTACTTTGTACTTTATTCAGCTAATTTGTCAATACTTGCATAGTGTCCTAGCACTCACTAAGCCAAGGGCAACAGCTGCATATGACCTTTTTGTAGCCCACCCATTCTTTCTGACGAGCAGACTTCCCTCCAGTCACTACCTTCAATATTTCTTGTAGGTTAGTGCCCCTGTTCCTCAGACGTGTACTTAGACTAAGGGCTTATAATTCCCTAACAAAGAGAGACCGTCGACCCTCTATCTTACTACCAGGCTTTTCCTTTGGACTTTCACAGACTAGTTCATGAAACTATTATTTGTCTTTCAAAAGCTATTGCAACTACGTTCATTAATTGATCTTTATTGTAAAGCCATCCTATACTATTTCCCTCTATTCCTAACTTACCAGGTTAGTGTCTACACTGATACTGATAGTTTTTATTCTGCAAGCTCATTTCTACTGCCGCTTTGCTAACTCCAGGTGCTGCCCACTCCATTTGCCCTCGCTGTGCTTGAGCTCACCTACCCTACCCCCATTCCCACCCACCCAAGGACCAATTTCCTTTATTCCTAGACAGGTTCCTTCCATCCTCCCTATCCTCCAATCAGCATTCCTCCTACACTTTACAATCTCACTTCATCCATTATCTCATCAAACGATGTGTCAACATTCAACACCATTGCTCCTCTCAATCTCTCTTGCTTTCCTTACCTTTCTGCACCTAACTTCCATCCACAAAACACACCACAATTTAAAACATTTACCTATCACCTCAACCATAAGTCCACCTACACCCAGCTACTACCTAATTCACCCAGGGCTTACTGTATTATACAACCACTCTGCTGACAGATTTAAACTAGTAACTAAAGCAAATACTAAACTTAGCCTAACAACTCTATAAAAACATCCCATACTTAAATGAAAACCAATAACCACAAACCTATCTCTCAATAAAGCAAAACTTCCCCTGTGCGGGGGCATCCACCCCAACCCCAGACCAACCCTAAATCCCATAACCCAACAAGACAATAAATCTCTCGCCATAGCAACCATTAAACTGCAAAGTATCAGGAATAAAATTCCAGACTTTCATGCCTGGATTTCACAAGTAGGCCAGATATAATAGCGACCACAGAAACCTGGCTTAAAACATGTATAAAAAACTTAGAATTTCTACCATCTGGCTACTCCTGCTTAAGATACGACAGACCCCATAAAAATGATGGATGTGTTGCATTAATTTACCCAAATCATTTCACATTAGTACTATATACCAAACCCACCCTACAATTTGCATCTGCCAAAATTGTTGTAGATGTCCTACAACTGGATACCAGCAAAAAGCTCTGCATCATTGGAATCTATATACCATCAGGCAATAATACACCCGTCTTAGAACAAATCCTTGCTTGGACTTCAAAAACCTTTACCAGTGAGACAATTATCCTTGGAGATGTCAACATAGATTGGAGAGAAGTCACAAAAAACTCAACCCTCAATAAATATAAATCTATTCAATTGTATCCAGCTTATCAATGAAGTAACTAGACCCAACAAAACAACAACTAGTGTTTCCATCATATACTTGGATACTAGTCTCACAGACAAAGTAGCTTCAGCAGGGACTCTACCTCAAACCATAAATGATCACCTCCCAGCATACGTAATACGTAAATCCACCCTAGCCCCAACCAGTACAGACTAACTAAAAATATCACCAATTTTGACCAAACAACTCTAAGTGAAACCCTGGCACAAGTAAACAACAGCATTCTCAAAGTCCTTCCACTAGATGAAGCTGTTGAATTCTTTAATTCAACCTTCTTAAATATCCTAAACAATCTAGTCCCCATACGGCAAAAAATAATTAAAAACAACAATGCTACCTGGCTTACTCATCCCACAAAACAACTGATGTCTAAAAGAGACAAATGTTGGAAGCATTGGCAAAAAAACAAAGACTCCCCCCCAATACCTCCTACAATTCAAATAACTTCATAATCAAGCAAAATGTGCAGTAGTAAAAGACAAAAAAAGTTCTATCTATCTAACCAAAAATGCCATGAACAAAACCCTAAGAAATTCTGGAACATAATCTCAACCCTACTTAACCCAGGATCCAATAACAATCCCTGTTCTGACCCAGACAGATCCCCCACAGAAATTGCAACAGTATTCAACTCACATTTTATAGACTCCATTGCTAAACTTACAGGAAATTTCCCTCAAATAAGTATCACAGCACACTCACCAAATATAAACTCCACACCAGACTTCACCTTCTCCCCCTTCCCTACCTCAACTATCTTGAAACTACTCCTTAAACTCAAACCATGTACTAATGCACCTGAAAACCTATCCCCAACATACTTACAGATGTCAGCAAAGTCTATAGCTTATCCAGTTAGCATACTCATCAATAGATCTGTCCAAGAACAGCAAGTACCCACTATCTGGAAAAAAGCTTATATTCTCAACTACATAAAGGTGACCAAAACATAGATTTCACCAATTTCTGACCCACAGAAATCATTTCCCCTCTGTCCAAAATTCTAGAAAAATGTGTCCACAATTAAATCCTAAAGCACCTCTTAGACAATAAAATCTTGTCCCCCACCCAACATGGTTTCAGACCTGGACACAGTGCCATCGCTGCCTTTATATCATTCTTGGACACTGTAAACCATGCAAGAGACACAGGGAAAACTGTGTCCTCTTTATTCCTCAATCTAGCAAAGGCATTGATACAATCTCACATCACCTACTACTCACTAAACTATCTAACCTAGGAATCTTACCTCCTACTTTAGATTGGTTCTCTAACTACCTTACAAATAGACAAGCAACAAAATGGGACCAGTACTTCTCACCTTATCTCCCAATATCAACAGGAGTTCCCCAAGGCTCTATTTTTGGGCCCCTCTTTTTCAGCATATTTTTTAATGACTTACACTCTTCCCTGTTCCAAACCTCACTTATTCAATATGCAGATCATTCCATCATCATCTGCTCTGCCTACTCCACCAGTGAACTCCAAAAATTAACTCAAATCGCCTTCTCATCCATAGAAACATGGATGAACGACAATCACCTAGCCCTATATGCTAATAAGACCAAACTCCTTCTATTCACCCATAAAAGATCCACCCCCCATAAACAGGTCAAAATTTAGTATTCAGTCTCAGAACAGCACTGTTATCAAAGTAATGCCCCACACTAAATTCCTTGTCGTTACTAGCAATGAAAATATCTCCGTTGACCTTCATATCCTAAACAACATCAGAAAGACCTACCAAAAGTTAGGTCTGCTTTACAGACACATAACTTACCTCAACCACTCAGCCAAAAAAAAACTAGCATCCTCCTTTATTTCACCATCTCTACTATATGGTGCCCGCCTACTCACAGAAATTTAACTCTCTCTAAAAAACAAACTCAAATCTTGTTACAATTAAGTAGCAAAGTTTGCCAACAATGCTACACATACCTCCCATCACTATATATCCCTTCAAAAGCTCAATTAGCTCAAACTACCTCACTTCCTAACTTACCTACAACTCACCACTGCACAAAAAAGTCATAAGTAAACCAGAAGATTGCCCATTCCTAGCCTCATTAATGTCCCCTACAATCCCACTAGATAGCTCAGATCAGAAAATAAATGTCTTCTAAAGGTAGAATTACCCAACCTTAGAGCTGACTGAGCTCTTTACTCCATTGCTATAGCCCAAGTGTGGAATTCCTTACCCACCACAATCAGAACTACTTCTAACCATACCATTTTCAAGAAGTCTCTGCAAGGATACCTTTCCAAACTAAGCCTCTGTACTTGCTCAAATAATGCTTCCAGCATTACATGAAACTTGAAACCTCTCCTAACAACTTTGACACTTTGAAATATCTATCTATCTTCACTTAATTTAACTCTTCACCCTCTCAGTTTTATGCATCCACGGCTACAGGATGAAATATAAAGAAAAGAAAGCCTAATTCTAATTGTATATCAACATGTATATATTGTACCTGGATGCATATCACTGTTATTTTTGTATTTTGTATAATGTTCCTTACTAGTAAATTGAATCTGTTAACAGTCGTTATGTAACTTTATCTCATCAATGTATATGTAATAGGTAGATCTTTTCTCCCCAAGCCTCCACAGAAAATGGGCACTCTTAGGCCCAGTGGACTATCCCGGAAAACAAATGCAAATAAAATAAAATAATAAATAAATAACAATCTATTTTAGCACTAGTTTCTGACTATAGTGCCAGGGCTGATGTCAGGTTAAGGAAAAGTTTTCTAAAATATTATTTTTTTCTTCACATGTTCTTATTTCTCACTAGTAACACATATGGTCTGCAAATATGTGTTTCCCATGGCCTGGGAAAGTGTAACATCTTCCATATTAACTGGAAATTGTCCACTTTTATTAAGCATCTGTTGGGTTGTGTGTTTCTGATAACTTGTTGCAGTTAAACTCTTTTTTCTAGAGGCTCCTTTAGCTGTTTAAAACTTTCATTTAAAGGCTCACTGCTGCTTTTCAGCTGTGAGAAACATTTCTGCAGTTTGTTCTAAGTAGTGGGGATGTTTGTAGCATTTCCATATTCAGGCTTGTATTTGGGTCTAGTGTTTGTGGAGGCTGTGTATCTGAGCACATATTCAGGGACATCTTGGTTTAGCCAAAGCCATCAGGCATTTCAGTGAGAGAGAATTGTTTGAGGTCATTGGCTGACTGCGGTCACCTGGACTACAGCTTAGACTAAGCACCTCATTGGTTCTTTTGAGATTTCTTTCTTAAAAGCGGTCTCAGGTTTCAACTTTCTGTTACCTAAGAAGTTCAGTTGTGAGTGTTCTGCCATTTCACTCTGAGCTTATCGAAGGAAGGACACTGAGGAAACTCGGAGCTATAATATATAACATTAAGTATCCTGTTTTTTGTTTATTTTGTTCTTTATTTCTTTGTTATTTATAGCACTTTGTGTACTGTGTATTTTTCTAGCTAGTTTCACTGTGTGTGAGGTATTAACTGGAAATTGTCCACTTTTATTAAGCATCTGTTGGGTTGTTTGTTTCTGATAACTTGTTGCAGTTAAACTCTTTTTTCTAGAGGGTCCTTTAGCTGTTTAAAACTTTCATTTAAAGCCTCACTGCTGGTTTTCAGCTGTGAGAAACATTTCTGCAGTTTGTTCTAAGTAGTGGGGATATTTGAAGCATTTCCATATTCAGGCTTGTATATGGGCCTAGTGTTTGTGGAGGCTGTGTGTCTGAGCACATATTCAGGGACATCTTGGTTTAGCCAAAGCCATCAGGCATTTCAGTGAGAGAGAATTGTTTGAGGTCATTGGCTGACTGAGCTCACCTGGACTACAGCTTAGACTAAGCACCTCATTGGTTCTTTTGAGATTTCCTTCTTAAAAGCTGTCTCAAGTTTCAACTTTCTGTTACCTAAGAAGTTCAGTTGTGAGTGTTCTGCCATTTCACATTGAGCTTATCGAAGGACGGACACTGAGGAAACTCGGAGCTATAATATATGACATTAAGTATCCTGTTTTTTTGTTTATTTTGTTCTTTATTTCTTTGTCATTTATAGCACTTTGTGTACTGTGTATTTTTCTAGCTAGTTTCACTGTGTGTGAGGTATTAACTGGAAATTGTCCACTTTTATTAAGCATCTGTTGGGTTGTTTGTTTCTGATAACTTGTTGCAGTTAAACTCTTTTTTCTAGAGGCTCCTTTAGCTGTTTAAAACTTTCCTTTAAAGGCTCACTGCTGCTTTTCAGCTGTGATAAACATTTCTGCAGTTTGTTCTAAGTAGTGGGGATATTTGTAGACATTTCCATATTCAGGCTTGTATTTGGGCCTAGTGTTTGTGGAGGCTGTGTGTCTGAGCACATATTCAGGGACATCTTGGTTTAGCCAAAGCCATCAGGCATTTCAGTGAGAGAGAATTGTTTGAGGTCATTGGCTGATAGAGCTCACCAGGACTACAGCTTAGACTAAGCACCTCATTGGTTCTTTTGAGATTTCTTTCTTAAAAGCTGTCTCAGGTTTCAACTTTCTGTTACCTAAGAAGTTCAGTTGTGAGTGTTCTGCCATTTCACATTGAGCTTATCGAAGGAAGGACACTGAGGAAACTCAGAGCTGTAATATATAACATTAAGTATCCTGTTTTTTTGTTTATTTTGTTCTTTATTTCTTTGTCATTTATAGCACTTTGTGTACTGTGTATTTTTCTAGCTAGTTTCACTGTGTGTGAGGTATTAACTGGAAATTGTCCACTTTTATTAAGCATCTGTTGGGTTGTTTGTTTCTCATAACTTGTTGCAGTTAAACTCTTTTTTCTAGAGGCTCCTTTAGCTGTTTAAAACTTTCATTTAAAGGCTCACTGCTGCTTTTCAGCTGTGATAAACATTTCTGCAGTTTGTTCTAAGTAGTGGGGATATTTGTAGCATTTCCATATTCAGGCTTGTATTTGGGCATAGTGTTTGTGGAGGCTGTGTGTCTGAGCAAATATTCAGGGACATCTTGGTTTTGCCAAAGCCATCAGACATTTCAGTGAGAGAGAATTGTTTGAGGTCATTGGCTGACTGAGGTCACCTGAACTACAGCTTAGACTAAGCACCTCATTGGTTCTTTTGAGATCTCTTTCTTAAAAGCTGTCTCAGGTTTAAACTTTCTGTTACCTAAGAAGTTCAGTTGTGAGTGTTCTGCCATTTCACACTGAGCTTATCGAAGGAAGGACACTGAGGAAACTCAGAGCTATAATATATAACATTAAGTATCCTGTTTTTTTGTTTATTTTGTTCTTTATTTCTTTGTCATTTATAGCACTTTGTGTACTGTGTATTTTTCTAGCTAGTTTCACTGTGTGTGAGGTATTAACTGGAAATTGTCCACTTTTATTAAGCATCTGTTGGGTTGTTTGTTTCTGATAACTTGTTGCAGTTAAACTCTTTTTCTAGAGGCTCCTTTAGCTGTTTAAAACTTTCATTTAAAGGCTCACTGCTGCTTTTCAGCTGTGAGAAACATTTCTGCAGTTTGTTCTAAGTAGTGGGGATATTTGTAGCATTTCCATATTCAGGCTTGTATTTGGGCCTAGTGTTTGTGGAGGCTGTGTGTCTGAGCACATATTCAGGGACATCTTGGTTTAGCCAAAGCCATCAGGCATTTCAGTGAAAGAGAATTGTTTGAGGTCATTGGCTGACTGAGCTCACCTGGACTACAGCTTAGACTAAGCACCTCATTGGTTCTTTTGAGATTTCTTTCTTAAAAGCTGTCTCAGGTTTCAACTTTCTATTACCTAAGAAGTTCAGTTGTGAGTGTTCTGCCATTTCACACTGAGCTTATCGAAGGAAGGACACTGAGGAAACTCAGAGCTATAATATATAACATTAAGTATCCTGTTTTTTTGTTTATTTTGTTCTTTATTTCTTTGTCATTTATAGCACTTTGTGTACTGTGTATTTTTCTAGCTAGTTTCACTGTGTGTGAGGTATTAACTGGAAATTGTGCACTTTTATTAAGCATCTGTTGGGTTGTTTGTTTCTGATAACTTCTTGCAGTTAAACACTTTTTTCTAGAGGCTCCTTTAGCTGTTTACAACTTTCATTTAAAGGCTCACTGCTGCTTTTCAACTGTGAGAAACATTTCTGCAGTTTATTCTAAGTAGTGGGAATATTTGTAGCATTTCCATATTCAGGCTTGTATTTGGGCCTAGTGTTTGTGGAGGCTGTGTGTCTGAGCACATATTCAGGGACATCTTAGTTTAGCCAAAGCCATCAGGCATTTCAATGAGAGAGAATTGTTTGAGGTCACTGGCTGACTGAGCTCACCTGGACTACAGCTTAGACTAAGCACCTCATTGGTTCTTTTGAGATTTCTTTCTTAAAAGCTGTCTCAGGTTTCAATTTTCTGTTACCTAAGAAGTTCAGTTGTGAGTGTTCTGCATTTCACACTGAGCTTATCGAAGGAAGGACACTGAGGAAACTCAGAGCTATAATATATAACATTAAGTATCCTGTTTTTTTGTTTATTTTGTTCTTTATTTCTTTGTCATTTATAGCACTTTGTATACTGTGTATGTTTCTAGCTAGTTTCACTGTGTCTGAGGTATTAACTGGAAATTGTCCACTTTTATTAAGCATCTGTTGGGTTGTTTGTTTCTGATAACTTGTTGCAGTTAAACTCTTTTTTCTAGAGACTCCTTTACCTTTTAAAAACTTTCATTTAAAGGCTCACTGCTGCTTTTCAGCTGTGAGAAACATTTCTGCAGTTTGTTCTAAGTAGTGGGGATATTTGTAGCACATCTATATTCAGGCTTGTATTTGGGCCTAGTGTTTGTGGAGGCTGTGTGTCTGAGCACATATTCAGGGACATCTTGGTTTAGCCAAAGCCATCAGGCATTTCAGTGAGAGAGAATTGTTTGAGGTCATTGGCTGATAGAGCTCACCTGGACTACAGCTTAGACTAAGCACCTCATTGGTTCTTTTAAGATTTCTTTCTTAAAAGCTGTCTCAGATTTCAATTTTCTGTTACCTAAGAAGTTCAGTTGTGAGTGTTCTGCATTTCACACTGAGCTTATCGAAGGAAGGACACTGAGGAAACTCAGAGCTATAATATATAACATTAAGTATCCTGTTTTTTTGTTTATTTTGTTCTTTATTTCTTTGTCATTTATAGCACTTTGTGTACTGTGTATTTTTCTAGCTAGTTTCACTATGTGTGAGGTATTAACTGGAAATTGTCCACTTTTATTAAGCATCTGTTGGGTTGTTTGTTTCTGATAACTTGTTGCAGTTAAACTCTTTTTTCTAGAGGGTCCTTTAGCTGTTTAAAACTTTCATTTAAAGCCTCACTGCTGGTTTTCAGCTGTGAGAAACATTTCTGCAGTTTGTTCTAAGTAGTGGGGATATTTGAAGCATTTCCATATTCAGGCTACATATGGGCCTAGTGTTTGTGGAGGCTGTGTGTCTGAGCACATATTCAGGGACATCTTGGTTTAGCCAAAGCCATCAGGCATTTCAGTGAGAGAGAATTGTTTGAGGTCATTGGCTGACTGAGCTCACCTGGACTACAGCTTAGACTAAGCACCTCATTGGTTCTTTTGAGATTTCCTTCTTAAAAGCTGTCTCAGGTTTCAACTTTCTGTTACCTAAGAAGTTCAGTTGTGAGTGTTCTGCCATTTCACATTGAGCTTATCGAAGGAAGGATACTGAGGAAACTCGGAGCTATAATATATAACATTAAGTATCCTGTTTTTTTGTTTATTTTGTTCTTTATTTCTTTGTCATTTATAGCACTTTGTGTACTGTGTATTTTTCTAGCTAGTTTCACTGTATGTGAGGTATTAACTGGAAATTGTCCACTTTTATTAAGCATCTGTTGGGTTGTTTGTTTCTGATAACTTGTTGCAGTTAAACTCTTTTTTCTAGAGGCTCCTTTAGCTGTTTAAAACTTTCCTTTAAAGGCTCACTGCTGCTTTTCAGCTTTGATAAACATTTCTGCAGTTTGTTCTAAGTAGTGGGGATATTTGTAGACATTTCCATATTCAGGCTTGTATTTGGGCCTAGTGTTTGTGGAGGCTGTGTGTCTGAGCACATATTCAGGGACATCTTGGTTTAGCCAAAGCCATCAGGCATTTCAGTGAGAGAGAATTGTTTGAGGTCATTGGCTGACTGAGCTCACCAGGACTACAGCTTAGACTAAGCACCTCATTGGTTCTTTTGAGATTTCTTTCTTAAAAGCTGTCTCAGGTTTCAACTTTCTGTTACCTAAGAAGTTCAGTTGTGAGTGTTCTGCCATTTCACATTGAGCTTATCGAAGGAAGGACACTGAGGAAACTCAGAGCTATAATATATAACATTAAGTATCCTGTTTTTTTGTTTATTTTGTTCTTTATTTCTTTGTCATTTATAGCACTTTGTGTACTGTGTATTTTTCTAGCTAGTTTCACTGTGTGTGAGGTATTAACTGGAAATTGTCCACTTTTATTAAGCATCTGTTGGGTTGTTTGTTTCTGATAACTTCTTGCAGTTAAACACTTTTCTAGAGGCTCCTTTAGCTGTTTACAACTTTCATTTAAAGGCTCACTGCTGCTTTTCAACTGTGAGAAACATTTCTGCAGTTTATTCTAAGAAGTGGGAATATTTGTAGCATTTCCATATTCAGGCTTGTATTTGGGCCTAGTGTTTGTGGAGGCTGTGTGTCTGAGCACATATTCAGGGACATCTTGGTTTAGCCAAAGCCATCAGGCATTTCAATGAGAGAGAATTGTTTGAGGTCACTGGCTGACTGAGCTCACCTGGACTACAGCTTAGACTAAGCACCTCATTGGTTCTTTTGAGATTTCTTTCTTAAAAGCTGTCTCAGGTTTCAATTTTCTGTTACCTAAGAAGTTCAGTTGTGAGTGTTCTGCATTTCACACTGAGCTTATCGAAGGAAGGACACTGAGGAAACTCAGAGCTATAATATATAACATTAAGTATCCTGTTTTTTTTGTTTATTTTGTTCTTTATTTCTTTGTCATTTATAGCACTTTGTATACTGTGTATGTTTCTAGCTAGTTTCACTGTGTCTGAGGTATTAACTGGAAATTGTCCACTTTTATTAAGCATCTGTTGGGTTGTTTGTTTCTGATAACTTGTTGCAGTTAAACTCTTTTTTCTAGAGACTCCTTTACCTTTTAAAAACTTTCATTTAAAGGCTCACTGCTGCTTTTCAGCTGTGAGAAACATTTCTGCAGTTTGTTCTAAGTAGTGGGGATATTTGTAGCACATCTATATTCAGGCTTGTATTTGGGCCTAGTGTTTGTGGAGGCTGTGTGTCTGAGCACATATTCAGGGACATCTTGGTTTAGCCAAAGCCATCAGGCATTTCAGTGAGAGAGAATTGTTTGAGGTCATTGGCTGATAGAGCTCACCTGGACTAGAGCTTAGACTAAGCACCTCATTGGTTCTTTTAAGATTTCTTTCTTAAAAGCTGTCTCAGATTTCAATTTTCTGTTACCTAAGAAGTTCAGTTGTGAGTGTTCTGCATTTCACACTGAGCTTATCGAAGGAAGGACACTGAGGAAACTCAGAGCTATAATATATAACATTAAGTATCCTGTTTTTTTGTTTATTTTGTTCTTTATTTCTTTGTCATTTATAGCACTTTGTGTACTGTGTATTTTTCTAGCTAGTTTCACTGTGTGTGAGGTATTAACTGGAAATTGTCCACTTTTATTAAGCATCTGTTGGGTTGTTTGTTTCTGATAACTTGTTGCAGTTAAACTCTTTTTTCTAGAGGCTCCTTTAGCTGTTTAAAACTTTCATTTAAAGGCTCACTGCTGCTTTTCAGCTGTGAGAAACATTTCTGCAGTTTGTTCTAAGTAGTGGGGATATTTGTAGCATTTCCATATTCAGGCTTGTATTTGGGCCTAGTGTTTGTGGAGGCTGTGTGTCTGAGCACATATTCAGGGACATCTTGGTTTAGCCAAAGCCATCAGGCATTTCAGTGAGAGAGAATTGTTTGAGGTCATTGGCTGACTGAGGTCACCTGCACTAGAGCTTAGACTAAGCACCTCATTGGTTCTTTTGAGATTTCTTTCTTAAAAGCTGTCTCAGGTTTCAACTTTCTGTTACCTAAGAAGTTCAGTTGTGAGTGTTCTGCCATTTCACACTGAGCTTATCGAAGGAAGGACACTGAGGAAACTCAGAGCTATAATATATAACATTAAGTATGTTGTTTTTTTCTTTATTTTGTTCTTTATTTCTTTGTCATTTATAGCACTTTGTGTACTGTGCATTTTTCTAGCTAGTTTCACTGTGTGTGAGGTATTAACTGGAAATTGTCCACTTTTATTAAGCATCTGTTGGGTTGTTTGTTTCTGATAACTTGTTGCAGTTAAACTCTTTTTCTAGAGGCTCCTTTAGCTGTTTAAAACTTTCATTTAAAGGCTCACTGCTGCTTTTCAGCTGTGAGAAACATTTCTGCAGTTTGTTCTAAGTAGTAGGGATATTTGTAGCATTTCCATATTCAGGCTTGTATTTGGGCCTAGTGTTTGTGGTGGCTGTGTGTCTGAGCACATATTCAGGGACATCTTGGTTTAGCCAAAGCCATCAGGCATTTCAGTGAGAGAGAATTGTTTGAGGTCATTGGCTGACTGAGCTCACCTGCACTACAGCTTAGACTAAGCACCTCATTGGTTCTTTTGAGATTTCATTCTTAAAAGCTGTCTCAGGTTTCAACTTTCTGTTACCTAAGAAGTTCAGTTGTGAGTGTTCTGCCATTTCACACTGAGTTGATCGAAGGAAGGACACAGAGGAAACTCAGAGCTATAATATATAACATTAAGTATCCTGTTTTTGTGTATTCTGTTCTTCATTTCTTTGTGATATATAGCACTTTGTGTGCTGTGTATTTTTCTAGCTAGTTTCACTGTGTGTGAGGTATTAACTGGAAATTGTCCACTTTTATTAAGCATCTGTTGGGTTGTTTGTTTCTGATAACTTGTTGCAGTTAAACTCTTTTTTCTAGAGGCTCCTTTAGCTGTTAAAAACTTTCATTTAAAGGCTCACTGCTGCCTTTCATCTGTGAGAAACATTTCTGCAGTTTGGTCTAAGTAGTAGGGATATTTGTAGCATTTCCATATTCAGGCTTGTATTTGGGCCTAGTGTTTGTGGTGGCTGTGTGTCTGAGCACATATTCAGGGACATCTTGGTTTAGCCAAAGCCATTAGGCATTTCAGTGAGAGAGAATTGTTTGAGGTCATTGGCTGACTGAGCTCACCTGGACTACAGCTTAGACTAAGCACCTCATTGGTTCTTTTGAGATTTCTTTCTTAAAAGCTGTCTCAGGTTTCAACTTTCTGTTACCTAAGAAGTTCAGTTGTGAGTGTTCTGCCATTTCACACTGAGTTTATCGAAGGAAGGACACTGAGGAAACTCAGAGCTATAATATATAACATTAAGTATCCTGTTTTTTTGTTTATTTTGTTCTTTATTTCTTTGTCATTTATAGCACTTTGTGTACTGTGTATTTGTCTAGCTAGTTTCACTGTGTGTAAGGTATTAACTGGAAATTGTCCACTTTTATTAAGCATCTGTTGGGTTGTTTGTTTCTGATAACTTGTTGCAGTTAAACTCTTTTTTCTAGAGGCTCCTTTAGCTGTTTAAAACTTTCATTTATAGGCTCACTGCTGCTTTTCAGCTGTGAGAAACATTTCTGCAGTTTGTTCTAAGTAGTGGGGATATTTGTAGCACATCTATATTCAGGCTTGTATTTGGGCCTAGTGTTTGTGGAGGCTGTGTGTCTGAGCACATATTCAGGGACATCTAGGTTTAGCCAAAGCCATCAGGCATTTCAGTGAGAGAGAATTGTTTGAGGTCATTGGCTGATAGAGCTCACCTGGACTACAGCTTAGACTAAGCACCTCATTGGTTCTTTTAAGATTTCTTTCTTAAAAGCTGTCTCAGGTTTCAATTTTCTGTTACCTAAGAAGTTCAGTTGTGAGTGTTCTGCCATTTCACACTGAGCTTATCGAAGGAAGGACACTGAGGAAACTCAGAGCTATAATATATAACATTAAGTATCCTGTTTTTTTGTTTATTTTATTCTTTATTTCTTTGTCATTTATAGCACTTTGTGTACTGTGTATTTTTCTAGCTAGTTTCACTGTGTGTGAGGTATTCACTGGAAATTGTCCACTTTTATTAAGCATCTGTTGGGTTGTTTGTTTCTGATAACTTGTTGCAGTTCAACTCTTTTTTCTAGAGGCTCCTTTAGCTGTTTAAAACTTTCATTTAAAGGCTCACTGCTGCTTTTCAGCTGTGAGAAACATTTCTGCAGTTTGTTCTAAGTAGTGGGGATATTTGTAGCATTTCCATATTCAGGCTTGTATTTGGGCCTAGTGTTTGTGGAGGCTGTGTGTCTGAGCACATATTCAGGGACATCTTAGTTTAGCCAAAGCCATTAGGCATTTCAGTGAGAGAGAATTGTTTGAGGTCATTGGCTGACTGAGGTCACCTGCACTACAGTTTAGACTAAGCACCTCATTGGTTCGTTTGAGATTTCATTCTTAAAAGCTGTCTCAGGTTTCAACTTTCTGTTACCTAAGAAGTTCAGTTGTGAGTGTTCTGCCATTTCACACTGAGCTTATCAAAGGAAGGACACTGAGGAAACTCAGAGCTATAATATATAACATTAAGTATGTTGTTTTTTGTTTATTTTGTTCTTTATTTCTTTGTCATTTATAGCACTTTGTGTACTGTGTATTTTTCTAGCTAGTTTCACTGTGTGTGAGGTATTAACTGGAAATTGTCCACTTTTATTAAGCATCTGTTGGGTTGTTTGTTTCTGATAACTTGTTGCAGTTAAACTCTTTTTTCTAGAGGCTCCTTTAGCTGTTAAAAACTTTCATTTAAAGGCTCACTGCTGCCTTTCATCTGTGAGAAACATTTCTGCAGTTTGGTCTAAGTAGTGGGGATATTTGTAGCATTTCCATATTCTTGCTTGTATTTGACCCTAGTGTTTGTGGTGGCTGTGTGTCTGAGCACATATTCAGGGACATCTTAGTTTAGCCAAAGCCATTAGGCATTTCAGTGAGAGAGAATTATTTGAGGTCATTGGCTGACTGAGCTCACCTGGACTACAGCTTAGACTAAGCACCTCATTGGTTCTTTTGAGATTTCTTTCTTAAAAGCTGTCTCAGGTTTCAACTTTCTGTTACCTAAGAAGTTCAGTTTTGAGTGTTCTGCCATTTCACACTGAGTTTATCGAAGGAAGGACACTGAGGAAACTCAGAGCTATAATATATAACATTAAGTATCCTGTTTTTTTGTTTATTTTGTTCTTTATTTCTTTGTCATTTATAGCACTTTGTGTACTGTGTATTTGTCTAGCTAGTTTCACTGTGTGTGAGGTATTAACTGGAAATTGCCCACTTTTATTAAGCATCTGTTGGGTTGTTTGTTTCTGATAACTTGTTGCAGTTAAACTATTTTTTCTAGAGGCTCCTTTAGCTGTTTAAAACTTTCATTTAAAGGCTCACTGCTTCTTTTCAGCTGTGAGAAACATTTCTGCAGTTTGTTTCCCACCCTCCCTCTGTGTTGGTATAGTGTTTTTATAGTTGGTGGCTTTGCAGTTGCCCGTAAAAAAAAAAATATATATATCTGCTTTTACTGTATTTGTGTTTCTTCCTACTTTTTTTTGCTTTTGCATCATCTTAAAAAGTAGTCAATTGTATTTATTACTGCTTGGTGTAACTCATTCTAAGCCTTTTAGTTTAAGCACTTGTGCTTCAGACCAGTTGTTTTACATTAAGAATGTTTGTGGTCTGCACTGTAGTGGCAGAACAGGTAGCTTACATCCTTCTAAGTTGGGAACTGCTGAATGAGGGCTCAGTGTCTGTTATTCTAAAGTATATTAATTCTGGTTTAAGCACTTGGGCTTCAGGCCAGTTATTTTACATTAAGAGGGTTCGTGGTCTACACTCTTGTGGGAGGAGAGGCTGGACTCTGCCCTTCTGAGCTGGGAATTTCTGGTTAAAGGCTTATAGTGCCTGCATATTTGAACTGCTTCTTACTGAAATTGGTACACCTTGTTTGCTGTAGCATAGACTAGATCCAGGCCTGCTGAATCTAGCTTTGTTTGTATAACCTGTGCACTAATCCAGGCATTCTTTAAAGTATTCATTTGTATTTATTACTGCTTGGTAGTAACTTGATTAAAGTGTAGCTATCATTCTAAGTCTTCTGGATTAAGCACTTGGGCTTCAGACCAGTTGTTTTACATTAGGAAGGTTTGTGGCCGGACAGGTAGCTTACATCCTTCTAAGTTTGGAACTGCTGATTGAGGGCTCAGTGTCTGTTATTCTAAAAGTGTATTAGTTCTTGTTTAAGCACTTGGGCTTCAGGCCAGTTATTTTACATTAAGAAGGTTCGTGGTCTGCACTCTTGTGGGAGGAGAGGCTGGATTCTGCCCTTCTGAGCTGGGAATTTCTGGTTAAAGGCTTATAGTGCCTGCATATTTGAACTGTTTCTTACTGAAATTGGTACACCTTGTTTGCTGTAGCATAGACTAGATCCAGGCCTGCTGAATCTAGCTTTGTTTGTATGCTTGTTGTTTGTTTGCTTGTTATTTCCCTGAAACGCTAATTCCACCTAAAATGCGGCTGTTCAGCGCTTCTGTGGATCCCTAGTGATATCTGCATTGCTTACTGTACTTATTTCCTTGTTTCACTTGAAAGAAAGTTACTGTTTGTCGTTTTTGCATTTAAGTTACCTGTAACACATTGCATTTAAGTTACCTGGCACTTGCTCACTAAGTCAGCACTAAAAAATTAAAAACACTACATCCTCACAAACTCCCCTTGAGTACCTTGTTCCCCATTGGCCCTTTTTTTCAATTATAATGGAATTCCCAATACTATTCTAGCATGTCCAAAGGTCAGTTGTCAATCTCCTCTCTGGTCCAGCTGGTGAATCTGGGAATCTTGAGGCAATGTTACAACTGCCTCATGTACACAGACAACCCTCTCCTCCACCCAACAAATTCCAACACATGTGAGAGATGCAACCATATAGCCAAACTGGAGGCTAAGCTCTCTCAACTCAGTACTGGCATAACCAGTCAGGAGGAGAAGGAAACCACACTCACTACAATTCCAGTCTCACATAGACCTACCACGACAGCAAATCAAACACATAAACACACAAAAACATACTCAGAGGCTCTAAATAAAAATCTGCCTAAGCAGCAGAGACCTCCAAAAACTTGGACCGAACCACAAAAGGAGGGGGAGTATCAATATTCGTCAAAGATACCCACACCTTCAGGTTGGTGGCACAACACGAAGCATCAGAGACTATCCATGTGCAACTAACAGTGGGTAAAACTGCCTTCCAGTTTATAGCCTGCTACAGACCACCCTCCCAAATCCAGGAACCCCACTCGGCCTTCCTGAGAACACTGGAAAATATGAAGGTCTCTCCAAACACCATTATATTGGGCGACTTCAACTACCCAAACATAGACTGGGAGCATTACTCTAGCTCCAACACTCTAGCCCAAAGGTTCCTAGAATTTATAAACTCAAATGCTATGGAACAACTTGTTACCACTCCCACAAGAGGGGAAACATACTGGACCTGATCATCACCAACATGGGGACTCTGTGCTCCAGACCAGAAGTGTATCCCTCACTGGTAAGATCAGACCATAAACTAATCTCACTGGATATTCACATCCTGACCCTACCCCCTGCCCAGAAAACCACAGTGAAAAACTTCTCTAAAGCAAATTTCACACTCCTCAAAACTGAGGTGGAATCCTTCAAAGCCCCTGGGCCTGTGGAAAATACAGCCCAGACCGCAGAATCCTTTATAAACGCATTCTATGAACACCTTCAGGAATGCATGGATCATGCAATCCCAAATAAAACCAAAACCCAATCCTCCAAAGGCAGATGTCCTGTCTGGTGGACCCCAGCCATAAACAAACTATACAATAGAAGGAGGAAGCTACTACATGATAGAGCAAAATCCCAAAAAGGGAAGGCATCTCTGATCAGTATTAGCAAAAAACTACGGGCACTCATAAAATCGTCTAAGGCCAGCTTCGAGAGAAAAATTGCACAGGACACTAAGGATAATCACAAGGCTTTCTTTAGTTATGTTAGAAATCTGGGTGGGAATTCCCAGATATGCTCGGAATTAGTCCAAAATGACAAAAAATACACCAAACCCACAGACATTGCCAACATCCTAGCTGACAGGTTCAGCGCAAACTCCCCCCCTCCCCACCAAAACAGCGAATATCTATCCCAGCAGAGTGCTGCCCCCCTGACATCTCAGATGCTCAGGTAAGAGCTGCCCTCTCCAAAGCAAAAAACACAGCATCAATGGGACCAGACGGTGTCCCGGGCTGCGTCCTACATGAACTCCAAGAAGATCTAAACCCAAACATAAAACTACTGTTCAATCTCAGCCTTACTACAGGATATGTACCCAAAGAGTGGCGTACAGCAACATTGGTCCCTCTCCACAAAGGTGGTGCCTCAACGGATCCTGGAAACTATCGCCCCATAAGCCTGACTAGCTTGGTCTGCAAAGCTATGGAAAGGATCATCATGGACCTCATAAATAAAGATATTGGGGACCTACAGACACTGGATCCTATGCAGATCCTGCCTCTTAAACCTGGTCGATTTCTTTGAAACAGTCACCAAGGCCATTGACGAGGGGAAGGTGGTCCACACAGCCTACCTGGACCTCGCAAAAGCCTTCGATACAATACCCCACTCGGGCATTATAGATAAGCTCACCAGCTTAAATATAAACCCCTATGTCACTAAATGGGTTGCAAACTGGCTCAAGGACAGAACCCACATGGTTAGAATTGCTGGAGCCATGTCAGACTCCAAACCAGTTACAAGTGGCATCCCACAAGGCTCAGTCCTGGGACCTCTCTTGTTCGGTATATATTTCTCGGAGGTACAGGCAAACACGGAAGGACTGTGGCTGACCAAGTTCGCAGATGACTGCAAACTGGGTGCCATAATTGACTCTCCAGCCGACACAAGCATCCTCCAAAAGGGCCTCATAGAAACAGACAACTGGTGCCAGAGCCATGGCCTCAAGCTAAATGCCAAAAAGTGTATAGTCATCCCCTTTGGCAAAAATAACGTGCCCACAAATTACCACATAGGTGGTAATCCATTAAGTACAGAAGAAGTAATTAGGGACCTGGGGACCCAAGTTGATAGCAATCTCTCATTTGACAACCACGTGGCCAAAGTGGTTAGAAAAACATTTTATATAGCCCACCTAATCATGAAGGAATTCACATCTAGATCGGGGGAGGTCATCGTGCCTCTTTACTCATCCCTCATCAGGCCCATAATTGAGTACAATGCCCCTTTTGGGATGTACATTACCAGACACCTGCAGCAACTGGAAAGACCCCAAAAGTACCTCACCAAGAGGATCAAAGGGCTTAAACAGATGCCATATGCTGCCCAGTTAAAGAAACTCCAGCTCTACTCAGTGGCATACCGCCTGCTCAGAGGTGATCTGTGCCTGATGTATAAAGCCATGTCCAACCCAGAATTAATGGACATGCTGCACCTCAGAAAATCCAAATCCCATCGAGCTACGCGCTCGAGAGGCTTGAACCTCAGCACTGAAATAAATAGGACATGCTGGAGGGACAGATTCATAACCCAGAGGCTCCCTTCACTCTGGAATAAAATCCCAGTCCAGGTTAGGCAGAGTCCCTCATTGACTCTTTTCAAGAGGAATCTTGATGAGTGGATGGGAGGTCATAGGTTTACCCCGGGTATCACTTCTGTGTCACTGTTAGACAGAGGCACAGTATACTAACCTCGAAAAAGGGCATATCAAAATTAATTTAAAATGGGTGGTGAAAGCCAAACACACTCTGGCTAGGCTTATAAATGCCCTAGGGCAGATAGCCTAGTATGAACCTATGAACCTATGAACCTATATCTGAATACAAAAGGACATGTAAGGCCATGAAATGCCTTTGAGTATAATTTTCTTAAGTGCCTGCAGTTCCTGTGCCAGCAGGTCATAAAATGTAATCACAGTCCACTTTAAAGACATAACTGACTAGAATTATGAAAAGAAAGCAGACATTAAAATGGAGACAATAGAAGATGAATGTTGACATACTGTTTATTGGTACTCAGTATTGTCTCTGGTTTCATATAATTAAGCACTTGTCCTTTACAGGTGGGATGACAACTAAAATTTAATTGATGTAATACTTTTTTCTAGAAGAAATTATGCAATGAATCCTTTGAACACAGCTGAGGAACTGAATATATAAAAATCTCAGCTTGATCTTTGTTCTGTCTTCTGTTGTCCTTTTCTGGAAGAACTTGATACCACATCTGTGAAAGGTCTGTACTCTGCCTGTGAATATTATTAATATTTCACTAACTTGGATTAGTCAGGGCCATTATTTCTTAGTATAAGATAGATAGGGGGTCTAGTTATATTAGTACGAGATAGATAAGAGGTCTAGTTATCTGTAGATCATATTTTTCCTTACATACCCTGTCCAGTTTAAATAAATATTATTTTATTCTTCCATGTGCACTTTTTCATTCCTCTACATATATAACCAAAATTACATTGTTTGCCTTATTGTTTAAATAACATTTATTTGCTTTCAATTTCTTATGCTTGGTCTTCATTATAAATTTATCATTTCTATTTATTATCTGAAAGGATATCTATCCTTTGCCAGTGGTCAATAATCTCGTGCTCCCCATTTCCACTTAGCATAAATTGCTTGAGCCTACTACCAGGGAAATATTAATGTGTATTATTTCATATTTAGCTTAATTGATAAGATCAGCAGGTGTGCCAGGAAAAAAAGCTGTTGGGAATTGGAGACTCCTGCCAGCCTTTCCTGGGAATTTTGTGTATGTGTAAAAATAACTTGTGCTGAGGCTCTTACCATAGGTAAGGGGCACAGAGAGAGAAGGTTGCCTTTGTGCAGTCTAATCAAGGGTGGATGCTGAAAGCTCATACCCATGACAGCAGTGCATATTCCCTTTATGCTCTTAGGTCAGGTTACATTTTATGAATTTATTCCTGAGTTAGACTTGTGTGCACTTTCTTCTCATTCTTTAATTTGCTGGGTACCAGTGCTGTGACTCAGAAGACCATCCCTGTGGTACCAGCTAGGGCCTTTCCTTCATATTTAGGTAATAGTGAGTGCCACATTTTAGCAGCAGTGAACAATTTTTCATTACATATTTGGTTGGCGCTGGTGAGTTTCAAGCACCAACTGTACTAACCATGACAGTGGCAATGGAGTTTTTTTTCCCTTTGGACCAGGATATATTAATATTAGAATCTCTCTGTCTTATATATATATATATGCTTTGATTTTGTTTTTCCCCAAAGCCAGGTCTTTTTTTTTAATGAGATACTTGGTTTATGATATAGTTTCCAAACTATTAGCAGACTGGAGTTACAAAGATTCTTTGTGTAGGTCTTCCAGGCAGAATCCAGCAGGGATATTAGTTATCTGATATTATCAAATATCTGAGGGCTGGGAGCATGTTTGACCCTGAAAGATTTTTAAAATTTTATTGTGTCTAGAATGGTGGAAAATTTGGTTTATAATGTCTCATTTATAATGAAGTCAATATCAGTGAAATGCTATTTAGGGAGAGTCGTGTGCAAAGCAATGTTCAAATTGTGATGGGGACAAAAATATATATATGTGTGTATGGGTCATTGCAGTGTTGTTGAATGCTGACACTTAGATATGCAGTTTTGTTGAAATACATTGTTTAATGTACCATTCTGATAAATTTGTTTTGTTAATTGTTTCTCATAGCAGTGCAGAATATAACCAGCTTCTTGTGTTCTTCTTTGTTATGGAGTGGTAATAGTTTGTTGGTATTGTATGTTTAGTGTCTTGGAGGGGTGGTAGTGGTTTCAGCATACGTGATTGCAATAAACAGCAAGTAAAGTAGTTTTCCTTTCCTACTCTGTGGTGCAGTCTCAGAGTTGATAAATATAATGTTGCAGGGGTGTTGGTAAGCCGCCCTCATGGAGGAGTCCTAATGAGCTTGCCCTCTTCAAAAAACACTTCATTTATGTTATTTTATCTACCAGGAATCAATGTGTTGTATATATATATATATATATATATATATATATATATATATATATATATATATATATATATATATATATATATATATATAGGTCCACCTGACTTTGATGAAATCCCACATTATCGAATCTGAGTTCATCAACACTCAAAAATATCGAAATCGCACCTTATCAAAGCACTGGAACAAGGAAGATTTTCCCACAGTAAGTAACATGTTGACTTGCTCTGCCAGACAGTGAACTTTGCCCTTTTCCCAACTGTAGTGTGATCTCAGAGTTGGTATATTTAGTTAGGGGGTGTGGAGGGCTCAACCCTCTACATTTGGGGTCTGGGGGGCTTAGCCTCCCTACCTGGATGGGTTAGGGATGTTGCAGTTTAGGTTTTGTTTCTTTCTTGGTAACTGGTCACTTACCATGGGAAAATCTTCCTTTTTCTCCGGCTTCGATGAAGTGCGATTTCAATATTTTGAGTGTCGATGAACTGAGATTTGATAATGTGGGATTTCAACGAAGTAAGGTAGATCCATATGTGTGTGTGTGTGTGTGTGTGTGTGTGTGTGTGTGTGTGTGTGTGTGTGTTTATGTATGTGTGTGTTTGTGTGTGTGTGTGTGTGTGTGCGTGTGCACGTGTGTGTGTGTGTGTGTACACACACACACACACACACACACATATATATATATATATATATATATATATATATATATATGTGTGTGTGTATATATATATATATATATATATATATATATATATATATATATGTATGTATATGGTGGTCATGAAAACTTTTGAGAGGCTGGTGTTAGCTCACTTGAAGGATATTACAGCTTCCTCACTGGACCCCCTTCAGTTTGCTTATCAAGAGAACCGCTCAGTGGATGATGCAGTTAATATGAGCCTGCACTATATTTTGAAACATCTTGACAACCCAGGGACATATGCAAGGATTCTGTTTGTGGACTTCAGCTCTACATTTCATGCAATAATTCCCAAACTTACACTCTTGAAACTCTCCCAGCTCTCATTTCCTGTTTCCAACCGTCAGTGGATCACCAGTTTTCTAACCAATAGGAAACAGCAGTTGAAACTGGGGAAATTTACATCTAGTTATCACACGATCAATACAGGTGCCCCCCCCAGGGATGTGTGCTCTCCCCACTGCTATTCTCACTCTACACTAATGACTGCACAACTAAGGATCCATCTGTCAAACGTATTAAATATGCAGATTATACAACTGTCATCAGGCTCATCAGGAATGGTGATAAGTCTACATACAGACGGGAGGTTGATCAGCTGGCCCTTTTGTGTAGTCAGAATAATCTGGAGCTGAACACTATTAGAACTGTGGAGATGACAGTGGACGTTAGGAGTGGTACTACAATATTATCCTCCCTCTTTGTATTTAATACTGCTGTGTCAGTTGGGGAATCCTTCAAGTTTTTGGGATCTATAATCTCCCGGGAGTTGAAGTGAGAGACCAATGTAGGGGCCATCATGAAAAAGGCACAACAGCGAATATACTTTCTGCAACAGCTGAGGAAGTTCAGCTTCCCACAGGAGCTGTTGATTCAGTTCTATACAGAAGACATTGAGTCTGTTCTCAACTCATTCATAATAGTGTGGTCTGGATCTCTGTCTAATCATGACAAATATAGGTTACATAGACTAATCAGGTCTGCCAAAAAATCATTGGTGCTAGTTTGCCCTCCTTACTGGACCTGTACTATTCCAGAGTCATGAAAAGGGCAGGGGAAATCATCACCGACCCTTCACATGCAGGCCACCATCTTTTTGAACTATTACCATCAACCAGGTATTATAGATTAATACGTGCCAATACAAGCAGCTGTAAAAACAGTTTTTTCTACAGGCCATCAAGTTCATAAACATTTAACTCAGCTTATTATGCTGGGGTATTCTTTTTCCAAAGTCTCTGAGGATTCTGCAGTATTGTTTACATGTTGTTAATACCTGTTTCTTTCAGAGTTTATTTCATCATTTTTTACACTGAGTTGCACTTTGCACCTTGTATGTATATGTATATGTATATTTACTTTTTTGTCTTGTTCTTAATAGTTACATGTATGTTGTTTATCTTGTTCTTAATAGTTGTATGTATGTTGTTTATGTAATTCATACTTGGAGAATCACTGAAACTGGAATCGAATTCCTTGTATGCATGTATACTTGGCCAATAAATGTGATTCTGTTTCTGATTGTGATGTGTGCGTGTATTTGTTGGCCTTGTGATTTGGTATTCTTCCATGCAAGCAAAGTGAACATTTGATCACTTCCAGTGTCAGCAGCCATATCAGGTGAGATCATTTATGGAATACAGAACACAGACTGCCATCTATGATCTAAGCTACTACAGTTGTAAATGGTCTGATAGTCAATCCTACAGCTTATAACAGCCTTTGTAGATTTATTTTGCTATGAGTGAAAAATCATTTCTCTGCAAACACTCACACACACATACACCACACATACACAGACATAGGATGATGTTTGCCTGATCAGTGGTAGTGTTATGGAAAGGGTTTTTCTAGAGTAAGGTACAGGGTTGGGGTTAGGGGTTGCCCCTGCCCCTAACCCTTCACCTTCACCTTACCATAGAAAAAAGCCTTGCTATAACACTACCACTACACAAGGCAGGTTCAGACACTGAAACATGCACCAACAAATATGCACAAGACTAAAGCTGTCACATTACTTAACCCTTACTCTAATCCTAACCCAGCAACACTTGCACAAACACAGCCCTAATACCAACCCACTTACCTCTGACAACATTTTGAACTATCATCATAATTTTGCACTGTTAACATTCTGAACTGTCGACATTCTGATAGTGCTCTTCTGTGTTAACGTTTGAAATTTCAACATTCTGAATGGCAACTCTCTGTAAAAAAAAAATATATATATATATATATATATGTGTGTGTGTGTGTGTGTGTGTGTGTATACAATAGGCCCACCATAACTTTCTGCTCCTGTAGTGATTCTAAGAATTAAAAAAATGCATTCTCTTCTTATCCAGCACAGATGCAGTGCATATAAACCTGATCATGATGCATATACATTTTAAAAGAATATGTGAAAAAGAACACCCACATTCTAAAACTTCTGACAGATAATCAGTTATTTTATTATTGATTTGAATGTAAACATAAATAAATTTTTTTGTATTCTGTTCTCATTTTTGATGTATTTAAATCAATATCAATAGGGAGTTACAACCTTTCAAGATTTATATCTACCTCTTTCCAACATTTTGCCAAAATAAAATGTATAAGTCCTTTCTGTGTTTCTTTCTGGAAAAATATCCTATGGTGGACTCAAGATATTACACAATTATAACTGAAAGTCATATTTGTTCACTGAAGTGGGCTTCTGCTAATATGTATGTGCTAATTTACTTTAAATATAAAAAAACATAAGGCTCCATGTCACAGTTTCTACATGAAAGCGTCTAATGAGTTGTTCTGTCAAGAAAATTTTACTCAGAAGTGTGAACAGTTTTTTTCTAATACTGCAGTACAATTAGTCTTGTTATTTAAATTATTCATACTCTTTTTTTTTCCACACAAATCATTTAAACACAAAGTTGTTGCCTGGTGTCAAATTTAGTACTGTATCAACATCAGTTTCTAAGCATATCTGTATTTAAATCTAAGTTATTTTAACATTTTGATGAATACTTCAGATTGTTCATTTATAGGCATCATTTATAGGCATTATTTATTATAAGTGCTGTGAAAATATTTGCTTCCTTTTTTTGTGCTTAGTGCGTTCTTTCATCTCTCTCTCTTCCTCTCTCTCTCACTCTCTCTCCTTCTGTTCCATCAGGTGAAATCCAGAGCTACGGTACAGCAGTTAAGAGCTAATGCTGGATCCATCTGGTGCAACCTTCAGATGGCTAACAATCAAATGGGTAGGTGTATGGGTACCTGAATGGCTACTTAGTGGATTGTAGCATGTCATCGACCCACGCCTCAGCAAACATAAACAGTTGATGCATTTTTGGTGGTGCAACAAGTAGTACACTCACCTTTGGTGCTAGAAGAACAGAAGGCTGTGGGTTCTACTCAGAGTCCTGAGCTATTTAAATGTACATTAAAGCATTGTTTTGCTATTGTTAGACTGAAGATTCAAAGGTTCCCTGGTGTAGTCCTGAGTTTCAGAAGTGTATGCATTTTTAAATTTCAACCCTTCACAATATGTGGGAATTCAAAAAAGTTACTGCATGATATACATCATAGTAACTTTTTTGAATTTAGAGACAGAGCTACCACAGTGATTTATTCCAAAGATGTGCCATCCCATGGAGAGCTGTCTTTGAGGCCATGCTACATGTTAATGAGGCTGTCCAGGTGAGAGCCATATTCTAATTAGTCATGTGCTCTTCCCTCAGCACTGCCTGTGGTAAGCCATTTATGTAGCTGAGCTATTCAGAGAATTTCTCAGCTGCTTAGATTAGCACAGCTGCACATGGCCACTCATGGCAATAAACATGGCCAAAAAGATGAGTTCATCCATCACAGAACAGGCAAGAGCTGGGGAGTTTAGTGAACAGATAGTGTAAGGGTATGTGTGCATGAGGGTAGGTGAGGGGCTGCATATGTGAGTGCTGGTGTGAGTCTATGTGTGAGTATGTGCCTGTCTGGGAGGTAGTAGTATGGAGATTAGTTAGAGGATAGGTTAGGGTGTGTGTGTGTGTGTGTGTGTGTGTGTGTGTGTGTGTGTGTGTGTGTGTGTGTGTGTGTCTGTGTATTGGTGACTGTATGAGTCTGTCAGTACAATGGGGTAGGTAGGGGGCTGTGTGTGTGTTTGTGTGTTTGAATGTATGTATTGTGTGCAGAGGAGTGAAGGAGGGGGCTGCCTTTGCTATCACAATGTGGCCACCGCCACTGTTACCTACCACAGGAAGTGCTGATCTGCGTTTGTAGTAGTTAACGACAATTCAGAGAGATGCAAGTTAGCTGATAATGAGGTTTTTCCTCACTGTGGCTAATGAGATTCTAAATGTACTATTAACGCACCATTCAAACAGAGCCTTTTACCATGTCCTTTAATTGAAATGATAGGGTTCTTTATGAATCCTAAGGAATGTTTGAGAAAATATGATTACTGTAACACATCACCTTAAAGCTGTTTTACACTTATCATCAATGAAGACAAACCAAGCAAACTTACTCCAATGTATGTAACTTTGTACTATATGCACCTTTTTGATCTGTTCTTCTCAAACATAAAAGTGGAAAATGTGCCTTGGATAATCATACATGCTGATGACTACAAACTGAGTAAAAATTACATTAGTAAAAGATGCCAATGTTTTCCAACATGGCTCCCAAGACGTGCAGTAGTAATGAATTCATATTTAAGATCTGTAAATGTAGAATCGTGAAACTTGGTAAAATAAATATAATTTTTGATTACAAAACTAAATAATAAAATCATAAAAAATTATACCCTCATTAAGGACCTCGGGGCAGTGGTAGATAACAATTTAAGCTTTGGCCAGTGGGCATCTAAATAGCGTTGTGTATATAGAACATCTGATTCAAAAGGGCATGTCTAGTTACTCTTTGGAGATATTAATACCACTACATGTATCACTTATCTGCCTCAGTACTGAATATAGACGTGCATTCTGTAGTCTTTTTAACAAGTCATCTGCAGCTACCCAAAAGGAACAATTATTCCTTACCAGAAAATTACAGGTTTGAAAACTTAAACTATTTACAAAGGCTTCAGAAATTGTCATTATATTCTGTTTCTTACCTGTTACTTAAATGTGACCTATTCCTGGTCACATTCATGTCACCAGACTGAAGCTGGATGCAATGATAAATCAGCAATGAAATCATGCAGCTGAAGCTGCATTACACCATAGAGAAATGTAGTTCAATTAAAATTAGTAAAAGTAGATAAAAATCAATGTTTTGGAGGGGAATCCCCCTGCACCATCCCCCAACACCATTAACAAAAGATACATAACTGCAGAGAAAGGGCAACCCTCACTTCCAACATAATCAACCCCGAAACAGTGCTACAAATCATAAAATAGACTGGAAAGACATAACTAGAATTAGCCCCAAACCATATCAAACAAATAAATAAGATTTAAATTTCAATGTAAATGAAACTGAATGACACTTCCCAACAAAAACAGTAAAAAAAAAAAGTGCAATGCAGTTTCATTGGCATTGTAAAAAATTGTATGATGAAAATGCCATTAACCAAAACAGATATTTTTTGCCTGGTCAAGAAGTCAGTGTCGTGTTGGTTTGAAAGGAGAGTTAACACCAGACTGGGGAACCTAATGGTAAAATTAAACAGAAACAAATGAAGACAGTGACAAGATACATTACACAATGCTTTCCACGATTAAGGAATAAACTTCTCCTTAAAAATCAAAAGAAGTCCGCCATGAATGTATTTACTTTAAAAAAATATACACACACAGGCATTATATATATATATATATATATATACCAATACAAAATGAATGAAACAGCACAACATCAAACATTTAAAATCTCAAATCCAACATAATGGAAATCTACTCCCTGGATGTCTCCGACCAATCCATAAAGGTATCTAACTATATAAAACAAACTAAAACCTTCCGAAATGCTTACATCAGAAAATAACTCACCCTAAATAAAGACCAAAACATCCCACATGTGAAACGTCCCATAACCCTTTACAACCTTAAAGAAGTACTACATAAACACTGCATTACAAAATGCCAGAAATAAGGAACTAATCAGAAGTGAGCATAGCCTATGTAACTTACAGGAGAAACTAACCTCTACAATAAATAAAGCACTACAACAGTTTTTCTTCCTTCATTTTAGCATGGGGGTAAGCCCCCCTGCACCGCCATGTGGGGCCTTCAACTCTCACATCACACTATCCTCTATGTAAGTAGCATATTTTTGATTATATGGGATTTGGGATTCTAACTGTTCAATGTGGTGCCATTGCGTTAATTTCTTCTCGGTAATGTGGTCTTCGGTCATATGTGCTTTCGCTCATATGAAGTAGACCCATATATAAATATACATGCACACATTTTATATATATATATATATATATATATATATATATATATATATATATATATATATATATATATATATGTTTACTATCAAATAATTGAAAATCATTTGATCAATGTTCAGTGTTTAAAACAGTGACAGCCATGTAATCAACAGTACTATATCCGAAAGTGGAAATACAGAAATACAGGTGCTGTCATCTTTAAGAGCATTGTAGAGATGAAGTTGTCCTTTAAAACTGAAATCAATATAAATGTGCTGTTGTCGGAGTTGCATGCAACATAAAACTCATATTTGGCATTAGAATTGCAAGAATAGCTGTGTGAAAAACATATCGTATATGTAGGTGAGTAATACTTAAACAGACATTATCTGTTATAGTAGTTAAAGTTGTATAAGTAAGCAGGCTTCATTTTACATGTGTTTCATGTAGGAAAAGTTTAAAACAGTGAATATGTCGGAAAGCCATAATACAATCCCTGGTAAAGTGAGATCGATTTATATCACCACATGTTGGTATGATTACACAATTCTGCAGTTGTTTCACATTTGTCTATACCAATCAATCACTGTGTTTGGATTGCAATTGACTTCAATGTGTTCAGTGTAATGTAATATTTTGAACTTCTACTGGTGTATTGCTTTACTTAAACATAAAGTAAGACAGAAACGGGAACTGCATAAGGTGTTATTATCACTCCCACAAAGGTTTTCATGGTACATCTAAGTTTACGTGGTTGGAAAGGATATTGCACAGTGTGTGGATAGTCAGCAAGCTTACAAAATGGCATCTGTCGATATTTTCATCGACAACAGGATTTTGGCCTTATTTGTTAATGTTTTCACCTAATTAATATTCATGATGTCGATTAAATGCGTCAGTATTATCGTCGTTCGAGATTCCTAATCTCGACATTTTGATAGTAAACTATATATAATTTTATATATATATATATATCTATATCTATATATATATATATATATATATATATATATATATATACAGTATATTTATCTACACACACACGTACACACACACGCGCACACACACACACACACACACACACACACACACACAAATATATATATATATATATATATATATATATATATATATATATATAAAGCTTCTTAAAGGTCAGTATTTTATATGAGTAGCAACTTTCTCTCTCTCTCTTTTATGTTGAGCAATAGAAAGTGGGAAACAAGGGTAAAGGAGAGATCAGGTAAGCGCATTCTGGAGGTACCATGAAGGTTATGGGTGTGCAGGTGCATCTTAAAGTGATGGAACAGTATATGGGTCCAAAAACAGTTAATGCAGGCCAATATATTATACTACTGAAGTGATATAAGTGAGCAAGGAGGGACTAAACTATGGTAGGACATATGTCCCCAATTACAGGACCATCCCTGGCACCAGTATAAGCCCAATCCCATTAAAGAGCAGCTAACCACAGAAAAATTACTAATCATAGAGTTTATGGGAACAGAGAGCTGGAGCAGAAGATAAAACAGTTTCCTGAATACAGTTTATGAGTATTGGTTTAAGCTTAGCATGGAGCTATAGAATGGTTAGTGTACATAAGTCAGTATTGGTTGCAGCTGTATATTCAATGAAACTGTAAGTGGGGCTGAGTGTATCAGGCCACTTGCCAGTGACCCAAATGAATCCTACGGCTTCTACTGTTTCCAGCAAACTAGAATCCTTTTAACAAGGTTAGAGCCATTAGACACAATTCAAAGTCAAGTGGTTCCCCAGTAGTACAGCTCAGAGCTACTGAGTAACATGGGTTTTGGTGTTGCATGTAAATGTGGTCGTCAGGGGGTGAGGCCTGTATTAATAATGACAATAAGCAGTCCAGTGTGCTGCTCAGTTAGGCAACTTGCATAGGTACAGATGTCATAAACCCTGTACTGCACAAGTTACCCCAAAGAGAAGTGTAGAAAATGCATAAGTGAACATTACTAGTTAGCAGCATACACCTAGGCATTTCAATGAGAGGGCCTCTGCACAGGGAAGGTAGAGTAGATTCACCCTGCTCAGACTGGCAGTCCACATAAGAAGTGCAGTATGTGTGAGCATGGGAGTGCGTGCATATGTATGTGTATGGTTACAGAGATAGTATGTGAGATGGTCTGTGCATAGCTGCTTATTGTGAGTGCATGTAGTTGTGTGTCTGTGAGTAGAGGAAGACCACTGCCTCATATTGCCTGTAGGTGATATGAATAGAGAGCTTGTGAATGTGGAGTGTGTGTCTGTATGTGGTCTGTTCTATTGGATAGGATAGCTAGGTAGACTGAGATATGAGCTATAGTGCAGATCTGATGTACATAGCTTTCTCTGTCCAAAATCAGCTCAGGTTGGTAAAGTATGAATGTTGTCTGTTTGTGTGTATGACATTGTATGTGTGCATCTATCTGCAACTGTCTGTATTAGCATGGTGTGTGTGTGTGTGTGTGTGTGTGTGTGTGTGTGTGTGTGTGTGTGTGTGTGTGTGTGTGTGTGTGTGTGTGAGTGTCAGAGTATCTGTTCATGGTATATGCTTTTCTGTCTGTATATGGTCTGTTCTGTTGGATAGGATAGCTAGGTAGACTTGAGCTATAGTGCCAATCAGATGTACATAGCCTTATTTGTCCAAAATCAGCTCAGGTAGGTACAGTATGAATGTTGTCTGCTTGTGTGCATGACATTGTATGTGTGTGTCTATCTGCAACTGTCTGTATCAGCATGCTGTGTGTGTGTGTGTGTGTGTGTGTGTGTGTGTGTGTGTGTGTGTGTGTGTGTGTGTGTGTGTGTGTGTGTGTGTGTGTGTGTGAGTGTCAGAGTATCTGTTCATGGTATATGCTTTTCTGTCTGTATATGGTCTGTTCTGTTGGATAGGATAGCTAGGTAGACTTGAGCTATAGTGCCAATCAGATGTACATAGCCTTATTTGTCCAAAATCAGCTCAGGTAGGTACAGTATGAATGTTGTCTGCTTGTGTGCATGACATTGTATGTGTGTGTCTATCTGCAACTGTCTGTATCAGCATGCTGTGTGTGTGTGTGTGTGTGTGTGTGTGTGTGTGTGTGTGTGTGTGTGTGTGTGTGTGTGTGTGTGTGTGTGTATGTGTGTAAGGGGGGGGGGGTGTATACCTTTGAGTGTTTTTTGTTGTTTGGCCATGTAGGGGTTGGACTCTGTGCCTGCAAAACTACAGTATCTAGGGCATTCATCTGCACAGTGCAAAACTGCTCCAGTTGAGAGATTCATAATCATGCAAATTGCCACTTAATGACATGCTGTGAATGATCATGATATGAATTGCTAAATGGTCGAGCAGCACAACATGACCCATTTGTATAGCATGAGCTGCTTTGATGTGCCTTTGTCTACAAACCCAACTCATGTGACCACTTGAAAAACTGTGTAATAACAAATAAAGCAATTCCTATAACTGTAGACCACAGCATAGAGGCAGTGGTTTAATTCATTTTGATAAGCAACAGGATCTCTGCCTATCAATAACAAAGTTGTCTGGTATAAAATCCAAATGAAACTGGTTGCATAGTACAGTCCTTCATCCAGTATAAGACAAATCATAAAAAGTGTATTATTTATACAGTCCTCATTGACAGGATGTCAAATGTCTTCATCTGGTCCAAGCGAAGAATGACTAATGAGTGTGCTTATGTTTTAGGAAGCAGTTATTGAGGAACACAGATTGGATGACTTGCCTGATTTTGTGGAAAGAGATACAGCTGGGAAAAGGTCAAAAACATAATATGTGGAAAGAGAAGATGCTAATTTCATCAAAGAGTGACAGAGTCGGTGGTCCAAAAAGTCTTAATTAAATCAAGTCATGTGAAGCAACAGTTGCATGGTTTGACAAATACAAATGTTTGAATTAACCTCAGTTGCCGTTATCTAAATTGGTTCAATTAATCAGTAAGTCAGGTATGGTCTCTGTATAAACAAAAACAAATTCAATTTTTACTAAGTCTTTCCATTAAATTGGTTCATGCATTAATCAGATCAGTGTCTAATTAACAGGACAGAGTAAATGATTAGATGTAAACCGTAGTAACTGTTTTTTGCAGCTGCACAGCTGCAGCAGATACACAGAAAAAGTCAATAAGTATCTGGCATTTACTTACTTTTTTTTTTCATTTTATTTTTTTGCAGGTGAATTAGAACTTAAAACAGTCCAGAACTCAAGCTGAAGGTTCCATTGGCTAAAATATGATTTAGCAGGTGAGGCAAGGCTTGGCAAAAGAAACACGCCAGCTGAGCATGCCAAGCAGAACCAGCGAAATCCAGAATTTAATAGATTAGGCAGATTCAACTGGCTAATATTCAAACAGATTTTAGCAGAGGAAAGACAGCACCAAGTCTGATGTATAAAAGGTTCAAACAGGATAAACAGACATTTAGGAAGTGTCTTTGTTGTCAGTGACTGATGAACAGCTGATTGGCAGTTATCTTGGCAATGTTTAGCCCCTAAATATTTTAATGATGTGTGCAGTGGCTAACAGTGGAGAAGATAATTCAGTGTCTGTCACTTACATAAATAACTTTTCCTCCATCATCGGTGGCACCTTTTAAAATGCTTGTTTATCCTGGGTTTGGGGTTGGCATAATGCTTAAGGTGTTTACCTTCCAGACAAAAGGTACAGGGTTTGACTCTTACCTTTGTTTTCTGTCTCATTATGAAGGAAATTTTGAATAGGATTTTTTGCTAGGCATGAAATGGTCTGCATACCAACTACCTAGTACTTACCTATGAACCTATTTCACCTTTAGCCCACAGCTGCATTGCATGTGATATATGATATGTCTGATGTTCATCCACTACAGTAGACTGGCATAGTTTCCCTGCCTTGTATCCAGTGAATGCTGAGATAGGGTCTAGCTCCCCTGTGACCTTGAAATGGAGAAAAAAGTAACCAGATAATGAATAGTACATTTTTGTGCTTCTAGCTAATCCAAGTAAGGTTCCTGTGGTAAATGAATATTTCTCTCTGTCACTGCTGAGTTATTTCAATTTTTATACTTATCGTACTGTACCTTTATTATCGGATGTTTTTGCCCTGCCACTATTGAGATATTTCACTTTTTAAAGTTTTTGTACTGATAAGTGTTTATTGGATGTCATTCCTTTATTCCTTTTCTACATCCTAGCTTTATTCTTTTTCTGTATTTTTGTTTTACATCAGTTTTTAATTTTTTTCATCATACCTGCCACTTCCAACCATTTGTCTGGAAACACAATTTCATAGTTCAACAGTCTTTTATTAAAGAATGTTTACATGAATATAAATCATCCGCTTAGTATAATTTGCCGAGTATAGGTCTGGTCCTGTAGGGGTTATAAGCACTAAAGTTGACGCCAGTGTCTGAATACTTTTGCATTACAGTGAACTGTGAGCATGTTCCATATGTTTTAAGCATATACAGCTTGAGTCTGGTAATCTTGCAAAAAATGTATAGTGCATTGTATGCACAACCCTCCCCCAATCTGGGCTTCAAGTTATCATGTACTCTCGCTTGCTTTAAAAATTCGGTTCAGTGTCGATGTATCACATGCATATTTTTCTTTATTTTTGTACTTAGGACAGGCACTCTAACTGCCCCGGTCATGTAATCTAATTTATATCTGACAGTAAGAAAATTATTAATATTTGTAGGTACTTATGCAGGCAGTATATCAGTACACCTGTCTCAATTTTTGGTAGTCTTTCTGCTGACTGCATTGTTCTTCATATAAAAATACACACGATCTTCCCCTATTCTGGTTGCCAGCTTAGGTATTTTACCCTATTTGAAGTATCATTATATAACAGTTCCAGACACATATATTTTTCTTTTTTTCCATCAAAGTCCATCAGGCATTAAATCTGTTGTACTCTTGCATTTAGAAAGTAAATGTGTAAGCAATGCACTGTTGTTATCCTGTATCTCTTGATTGTATCTTGATTACACAGCTTTCATCTGTCTCTGATTTCACAAAAATGTCCTTGATTTTACTTAAAATTTTTGCAGTGTCCCTCATAAAACTTTTGACTTTTTGGCTAATCACTGGAGATTACAGACAGTCAGTAATTCAGGATATTACAGTTTCATACTGCATGTTGATGGAAAACTTGTTGTTTTACTAACCTTTTAAGTGAATTAAGGTAATATTTAATAACTGTCCCTAATTTTGGGGCTTTGTCCTCCATTATTTTTGGCTTTTTCCAAAATTCTTAATCTGGGACACCACACTCACTTTAGAATACTGTCAGTAGGTGTCACAGCCATTGCTTGGATACATGAGTACTTAGTTAGTTTTTTATTATCTACCAAAGGTATAGCTGCATCTTTTAACAAATGTTCAGTGGCATGTCTTCATTTATCATCAAACTATCTTCTCATGAAATGTGCATGAATGTCATTGCATTTTTAAGCTTCTCCCACCACAGACTCATCATAGCATCACCCTTTGCTTCCTGCAAACCCTAACAGTCTGGAGAGGAAACTACTCCATGATATCTTGGCTCATGCATAATATGGAGCCTTGTTGATGGGGCACACTTTAGCCTGTAGTAGTATCCAACTGGTCCTTGAAAGTACAGGTGCCCTCCTGTGTCTGGTAGTCTGCCTTCAATGCAGAATCTTCAGACTGCTGTCTAAGTGGAGCCATAGAGAAGTCCATGGTTAGATTCATTTAGAATGGTGGTGAGCAGCTGGCTTGATACAGGTGCACAACGTTCTAAGAGGAACTTTAATGAGAATGCAATTTGTGTAGTGTTATAAAGGTGCATAAATGTCAAGACTTCAGAATGGACGTGAAAAACTACTTTTACTGGGGATTGATGGGCAACTTAAATGGGCTTCCTGTGTGACTGATGATAATAGAATTTCTGTAGCTTTTAAAAAGGAAAAGGATGGGATAGATGGGTGGAGGGCAACTGACAGGGAGAGATGTGGAGATGAATAGGTGTGCAGTAATAGCTACATGAATCAGTGCAATTTTGTCTGTCAACTGTTGTTTGGATGTAAGCACCTTAGTCATAAATTTTGCTTGCTCCAGTGTAGGTTCTATCCATTTTTTATCTTTTTATCCCTGTATCATTCTAAGAACTCCTTCCCTCCTGCTAAATTGTCATTTCTTTCAATTCTAATGTTTTTTTTTTGTTTGTTTTTTTACTGGTTTCATGATGAAGCATTGTAATTTATGATGCAGAACACGTGAGCAGCTCTCTTGACTCTCATATATCTATTACTACCTACTGGCTTTGAACTCTTTCCAGAAATAAGTCATACCTTTTGTGTGTTACTCACAGAGCAGGGCTGCTTCACTTTTGCTGCAAAGCTACCTCAGGCTTTTGGTTTTATAGTACAGAAACAGAATTGAGAAAATATCTCATCAAAGACTGCATTACTGAATGATGTTTTCACTAACTGTTTCTTGCAGCCTAAAAGACAGGAAATTCAAATTATTTTCAACAAGCTAAAAGCTAAGATTTTATTTTATAAATGAGGGCTAAACAATGTTTCATACTAAATGAAACGTGAAACGAGTAGCATATGACATTTTTATTTAATAAATAAGCATTCTTCAGAGCATACTACGAAATTATTAGCCAGAAACACTAGATGCCATCTCAGTATCCTGATGGTATAAAACTCACTTGGCTACTGCTGAGGCAATAGTAACACAGCTTTATGTTTGCCTTATAGCTCTGGTCATATAACATATTTATTTTCAATAATATTGCAGAAATTAGCATACATTCTACACTGCAATAACTTAAAAAAACATGTATAAATTCTACATTCTAAAGCTGAAACTTTTCATCAAGGAAAATGAGTCTCAAAAGAAAAGGGAATTTAATCATAAAAATGTAAATAATAGATGGAACAGACACAGTTCATTACTCAGTCAAGCTTTATTTAAAGAGCATTAATTTCCTGGATTTTCAGAGTGTGTTATTAATTTAGCCTGACAAAGAAAAGTAAAACATAAATGATTAAATAAGCCATAATACGTATAAACACATAAATTCAGTTAAAATCAGCAGTGTAGATTAAAAGGCTGTTTAAACAAAAATGCTTTAAGTCATATCTAATGCTCACAGAGGGATCGTTGCAGGTAGCAACATGCTTAGGAGACAAGCAACAGAAGGGATGTGTCTATTTAATGGAAAAAATGAGATAGCTGTTTTGTCTATGCAACTGTTGATATCAGTAAACAAGCCAGCCACTTACTTGTTGAACAGATGGGAAAATTAATCTACTGTGAGTTCCATGCCTGCCAGTCAATTTCATTTGTTCTGCCTTCTGTTTTCAGGCTGAGTTTGAGGGGCTCAGGGGAGGCATACATATCCGTTCTACAATATGATTGATTTGCAAAACCACCCACAGTTTTGGTATAAAATATTTAACTTTGCATTGTATAAGGGAACATGTGGATAAGATCATTTCGATTAAGAAAAAATGCTTAGATGGATCAAGAGCAGGGCACTAAATATTTCTAAAGCAGAAGTGACCTTTGGCCATCACAGATACTATATCACTGAGGCAGCTAAAAGTGGCAACAAGCTCGATTTTTTCCATCACAGAAACTCCTACATCAAGCCTGGAACCTCTACTATGAATGTAAATGGTAATGTATACATTGTATTTAAGAGGTCAGAAATGAGGAGATTCACTAAAGCTGCATGAATTGATATGATCCCAGATTATATAAGCCTGCATTGTGCAGGCTAATTAGATCATAAACTGAACCATAAAAGATGCCCTTTTTTCAGAGGGCCATTTAGCTGCAGCAGGAGTGAATCCACTGACTAGTAAGCAGAAATGATCAGATCAGGGAATTAATGCATTTCATCTCTGTTTCAAATCTAGCCACCCAGCGGTGTAAACCTTGGCTCAAGATGATTGTCACTGTTGAAGTGTCACTCTGACCCCATGTGGAAAATGGGAAAAAGGCGTTATGGATGGATCGATGGATGGATCTCAGTTTCAAATCATTAATGTATATACTGACATACTAAAACAACTAGATGAAGGATGGTGTTCTTATTGCACCATGGTATTTTATGGTGCTGAGTATGCAACAGAAGAAAATCTACTTCTCAACTGATTGTCATAGAATGCCCAGCTTTGTGACTCTTATTTTTAGTCTCTTCTCCATAAAATCTGTGGTATTCCAGCAAATCATTGAGGATTGAAGTCACTAAATAATGAGAGACATTTGAGTTTCAGATTTCATAGCCTGCAAAAAATGTATGCTAACACAAAACATTTCTATATTTATAAAAGCAATATTTAAAATCTGTCACTGTTATATGGCCTTTGTCCTCCATTTTTTTAGCTTTGTTCAGATTTCCTGCATTAAACATTTTAAATGTATGATTTTCAGACATGTAGAAACTTTAAAAGAATCCGTCCGGTGTTTTTCATTGTCATCTTTAATGTCTAATTACAACCCGATCTACAGAGCTCTAAGACAGATCTATTAATATTTCCATAAATTAATATTTATATATGTATATACATGAAACTCAGTGTGTGTGTCTGTGTGTATACGTAGACATAAAGTGCTCATATAATTTTGGATGTAAAATACATCCTCCAACAGCATTACATATCCTACAGCAAATATGAAACATTAGGTGGTGGAACTATTTTACATCAAAAAATCTAAAAAAATGTATATAGCAATAATAAAACAGATTTAGCACATAGCCCATTTTCTAATCACAATAATGCCCTCCAGGGTGGGTGTTATAGGGGAAATAACTCCCACCCTGATGGGCATTATTGCTTGCTTATTCTCTAGCTATGATACTGGTATTTAAAGTAGTCTTTTAGCAGAATTATGAGACACACAACATTATAAATTAGAACACACCACCGTCCCTCTGCCTAATGTTTAAAAGTTGGTGTTATATGTAATTGTTTGTTGGAGGAAGCATTCTACAGCCAAAATGTAAGTTTTTTAAGTATGTAATAATGTCTAAACACACACTCAGAAAGACATACAGGTACAGACACACACAAACACACACAGACTTACATATTTTCAAACTAATACATACAAAGGCACAGAGACACAGTGTCTCACATATACAAAAACTCAGATGCCCGCCACACATACTCAGACACATGTTAATTGTTTACAACTCAAGTGTTCTGCGTGTCATCTAACAAATTAATTTATGCAAGCAATTATAGCCAATGTACTGTATTTCAGATTGCTGATTTCAGATGTAGTGTAAACTCGCATGGAAATGCTTACATGCATGCATGCGTGCTCACACACACACACACACACACACACACACACACACACACACACACACACACACATCTTTCGAACTGCTCGTGCTGCAGTTATTTGAATTATGTCTATTTATTTTTTTCCTCCTGCTAAAATGGAAGGAAATTAAAATCACTATAACTGGAATGCTGTTGCTAGAGTTACTTGATTTAGTTTTCTTCCCCTCTTGATCCTTCCTGTGGTATTTTAACCACATTTAGTGAGGTTAATCAATATGGCAGATGTTTTCTTTCTCATTTAGCTTCGAGAATTAAGGCTCTTGAGTTGTTAATGAGCTATGTCTTGTAGCTACTTCTTGTAGGCCAGTATATAGAGTGTGATACCTTCCACCTCCATTTGCCTACTGTGTTTCTCTAACAAAGTCACTTAACCTGACAGTACTCCCATGTATCACCTAAAAAAGAACATGTGTGTCCAGTGGCTTTCCTGATTAACAAATGTATAAAAATAACCCCACAAACTTATTTTTATCACGCTTTTCATATAAATTAATATCCTGTTGGAGAACAGTTGTTTTCTGGTAGGGTGTTGTTTCATCTTCTTCCCATTCTGTAATATTTTTTAAAATGCAACATAAGAACTGTGAATGCATTTTCATCAAAAGGTAGTAACTATACTCATTTTAACTGCACAGTGCCAGGGTTTTAAAAAATATATAAAAGAAAGTTATTTGTAACACAATGGTATTGTGAATATTAGGGATCAGATTCACATTTGTATTATTTCAGTATCACAGTTGCCTGCAAACATAATAAAAGTGACTTGCAAGAATTTAATGGCTTGTAAAATGTCTTCAGTTTTCTCTGTTCTGAAGGAGTCTATACTCACCTGAACAGGTCTATACCCACTCTCCCCATCACTGCAACCTGCAACTCTCTCTCTCTCTCTCTCTCTCTCTCTTCCACCAGTTTAGAGGTCAGGTGGTTTGAAATTTAGTAGCTTTGCCTTTATCTCATTATGGATCAGACTGTCCCAGTTCTAACTAGCAGTGGTGTATTCTGCTGTAATCCCACAGACATACTGATGCTTAAACTCATATGTTGGGATGCTCCCCTCATCTCAGCCCAACCATTTCTTATCTTTCTGTTCAGCATTTTTATATGTTTACCATCTCTGACAAAGGGAGATACTGCTAACACAGCTATCTGGAATTGTGTAAATGATTATATGTCATTTGTGAATATCAACATGATCTATATAAGATGCTTGTGTTATAAATGTATTAGAACTGTATGTCACATGTATATCAAACTGGTCTGTACAGATGTGTGTTAAAAAGATATTTTATAAAGTGCTTGTGCTTAAAATGTTGCCACAGTGTGTCCTGTTGGAATAGAACAGAAATGTGTATGCACTATTGTAACTGTTTAAATGTATATATTTTAACAGTGGAAACTTGAATGCATAAGGTTAACTTCAGAAAAATAGCTGAAATTAAATTACTTTATAGGCTACACTGAAGACATAATGTCTGTGCTGAGAAGCTTTCTGTATTGTCTTCGGAGTGAACTAATTACTACCTTTGCTAGTATGAAGGAATGCAATTGTTTTATGACTTTCAGCATCTGCCAAAGATCTGAGGTCTATGTATTTTCACAGGTTCATAGGTATGTACTAGGCTAACAGCCTTGGTGCCTTTACGAGCCTAGACCATTGAATTATCCTGGCATCATGCCACCCGACCTTAGTTCCCAGTGCCTCTGTCAAGCAGAGTCACTGGAGTGATCCCCGGGGTGAATTTTCTATTTCCCATCCACTCATCAAGATGTCTCTTGAAGAGAGCCAGCGAGGTGCTCCGCTTGACATGTATGGGAAGTCAATTCCATAGCATGGAAAGTCTCTGGATTATGAACCTGTCCCTCCAGCTCGTTCTGTTGATTGTGGTAATGAGTCTGAGGTCTCTGGAGTGTGTAGTGCAGAGGGATTGGGATGTCTTTAGATGTAGCATTTCTAACAGAGCTGGGTCAGACATGGCTTTGTAAGTCAAGCAGAGATCGCCTCTAAGTAGGCAATATGAGAGAGAGAATAGTTGGAGTTTTTTGAGTCTGGTATTCAAACAAAAAGAAAACAGGACCAGCATACAAGGCACCTTGAAAATAAATTTATTGATTGAGGTTCTTGAAAAATAGACCGATTTTGGAAAATATTTAACAAAGCCTTCTTCAGTGTTCAAAAATTGTAACTGTTTAAATGTATATATTTTAACAGTGGAAACTGGAATGCATAAGGTTAACTTCAGAAAAATAGCTGAAATTAAATTACTTTATAGGCTAGACTGAAGACATAATGTCTGTGCTGAGAAGCTTTCTGTATTGTCTTCGGAGTGAACTAATTACTACCTTTGCTAGTATGAAGGAATGCAATTGTTTTATGACTTTCAGCATCTGCCAAAGATCTGAGGTCTATGTATTTTCACAGGTTCATAGGTATGTACTGGGCTAATGGCCTTGGTGCCTTTACGAGCCTAGCCCATTGAATTATCCTGGCATCATGCCACCCGACCTTAGTCCCCAGTGCCTCTGTCAAGCAGAGTCACTGGAGTGATCCCTGGGGTGAATTTTCTATTTCCCATCCACTCATCAAGATTTCTCTTGAAGAGAGCCAGTGAGGCGCTCCGCTTGACATGCATGCTAAGTCTATTCCATAGCATGGGCAATCTCTGGGTTATGAACCTGTCCCTCCAGCTCATTCTGTTGATTATGGTAATGAGTTTGAGGTCTCTGGAGCATGTAGTGCAGAGGGATTGGGATGTCTTTAGATGTAGCATTTCTAACAGAGCTGGGTTAGACATGGCTTTGTAAGTCAAGCAGAGATTGCCTCTAAGTAGGCAATATGAGACAGAGAATAGTTGGAGTTTTTTGAGTCTGTCCATATAGGACAAGTGTTTAAGGCCTAAGATCCTCTTTGTGAGGTATTTTTGTGGTCTCTTCAGTTGTTGTAGTTGTCTAGTGAGGTACATGCCAAATGGGGCATTGTACTCAATGATTGGCCTAATGAGGGAAGAGTAGAGGGAGACAATGACCTCTTTCTTCCTGGATGCAAAATCCTTAGTAATGAGATGTGCCACACAGAAGGGATTTCTGATCACAGTGGCAATGTGGTGGTCAAAAGAGAGGTTGCTGTCAACCTATGTTCCCAGATCTCTTATGACGCCTTCTGTGTTCAGTGGACTACCATCGATGTGGTAATTCATGGGAACCGGGTTTTTCCCCAAAGGGGATGATGACACATTTTTTGGCATTGAGCTTAAGGCCATGGTTCTGACACCAGTCATTGGTCTCAGTGAGGCCTTTCTGTAGGATATCAACATCACTTGGGGAGTTAATTATGGCTCCCAACCTGCAATCATCTATGAACTTTGTCAGCCAGAGTCCCTTCATGTTGGCCTGGACATCAGAGATGTAGATACCAAACAGGAGAGGACACAGGGCCGAACCCAGTGGGACTCCACTCATGACTGGTCGACAGTCTGACTTGGAGTCAGCTCCTTTCACACTATGGGTTCTATCTGTGAGCCAGTTTGCAACCCATCTAGTGATATATGGGTTGATACCTAGCTTAGTGAGTTTTTCTATGATTCCTGAGTGGGGAATGGTATCAAAGGCCTTGGCCAGATCAAGGTAGGCTGTATGAACCACCTTGCCACCAGCTCTGGTGACTGACTCAAAGAAGTTGACCAGGTTGAGCAGGCATGATCTACCCTTCACAAAACCAAACTGTGTGGAATCCATAGTTTGGAAGTTTCCTATATCTTTGTTTATTAGGTCCATGATGATGTGTTCCATAGCTTTGCATCTCAGACTTGTCAGGCTAATGGAGCGATAATTTCCAGGATCTGTAATCACTTGTCCTTTGTGGCGAGGGATGACTGTAGCAGTGCAGCATTCGGTAGGGACAAAGACTGAGGTGTGGCTGTGATTGAACAGGGCACACAGATGAGGTGCCAGTTCACTCTGTAGTTCATGTAGAACACAGCCAGAGATACTGTTAAGTCCCATAGAAACTGTATTTTTGGCCTTGGACAGTGCTGTTTTAACCTGTGCAGCAGTAATACTGGGTGCCTGGCAATCTACTGATATTGTGATTGGTCCTTTGGTGGGGGAGAGAGGGGTAAAGTTGGCACTGAATCTGTTGGCCAGTATATTGGCAATATCTGTAGGCTCGTTATAGGAGGTGCCATTGTGGAACAGCTCCGAACAAATCTGGGTATTGTCATGGAGATTCTTTACATAACTATAGAAGGCCTTGTGGTTGTCTTTACTATCTGCTGCAATTCTGTTTTCATAGCTAGCTTTAGAGGATTTGATGAGGAATCTCAACTTTTTGTTGAGGCTGATAAGGGAGTTTTTCCAGTCTTGGGACTTCACCTTATTTCTCATCAGTTTTTACTTCTGTTGTAGAGTTTGTTTAAGGCAGGGGACCACCAGATTGGCTTTTTTTTTGGAGGAGAATGTCTTGGTTCTATTGGGTATGGCGAGATCCATACATTTGTTTATGTGTTCATACAGGGCATTAGTGTATGATTCGGCAGTCATGCAGCTGTTCTCCAATTGCATGAGTGCCATGAAGTTAGCCACCTCTGTTTTAGGAGCCCAAGGTTAGCTTTGGTGAAGTTTTTCATGGTGGTTATCTTTGCGGGGGGGGGGGGGTGGATTTCCAAGGTGATTAGTTTGTGGTCGGATCTACCCAGGGAGGAGTTGACTATTGGTACAGAGCAACGGTCACACATGTTAGTAATGACCAGGTCAAGGATGTTGGTAACTCTAGTGGGGGTAAGAATGAGCTGGTTCAGGGCATTGGAATTAATGAATTCCAGGAAATGTTGGGCAAGTGTATTGGTACATGAGTAGTTTTCCCAGTTAATGGAGGGGTAGTTGAAGTCACCCAGTATGAGAGTGTTAGGTTGGACCCTAATATTATCCAGGGTGCTTAGGAACGTGGAGTGCGAGTCTTGGGTCATGGTTGGGGACCTATAGCAGGCTACAACCTGAATCGCTGTCTTACCCAATGTTAGCTGCACCTGAAGTATCTCTGATGTGTCATGTTGGACTACCAGTCTGGAGGTGTGTGCATCCTGTATGAATATGGAAACACCACCGCCTTTGGAGCTTCAGTCCAAGTTCTGGGGCCAAAAGGTATGGAATGAGTTATAGCCTGGTAGTGCAGGGGTGCTATCTGCTGCCTTGAGCCAGGTCACTGTTACAGCACAAATGTCGATGTTCTCCATTTTAAGGAGTGCTTCGAGTGAGTGCATTTTGAGATTTAAACTTCTAGCGTTAAGCAGCTTGACCCTCAGATTGCATTTGTTGGTAGCTGTTATGGTGGTAATTTGGTCTTTGGAATACCACATAAAAAAGGCACTACAGGGGTGGCAACAGCCTTGGCCAGTATCCAGAAGCCCAGGGTGACAGATGCAGGCCATCTCTGGCAAAGCATCTCGGTCTGTCAATCATGTAATCCCAGACAGACAGATACTGGATCCCCTTAGAATGACACCAGAAACAGCCAATTGTTGAAATCAGTCAATTTCTGCTTGTACTGTGATATCATTCTGGGTGATGGTAGGAGGCTGCTCAGGGCTAGGGTCATACCCGTCTGGGCTACATAATCTGAGAACTCCTCCATGTCTCTTTTCATGGAGTCCAGGGAGGTATGTCTCAGGTCATTCACACCCACATGTACAATGACAGAGTCATATTTGTACCTGTTGTTGAGGGACCTGAGTGTGTGCATTATGTGGCAGATCCTGGCACCTGACAGGCAGCTGACTGTTACTTTCTCCTTTTTCAACCTAGTGAGTGGGACATCAGTGTTCCTCACTATCGAGTCACCTATTACTAGTGTGGTGGGCATACTGTTTTGCCTTAGGGGCTTTGGTTGAATGGCGCACTCTTTAGAAAAGTTATGTATCTCATATGATATGTCTTATATTATTAGTGTTGTGTTGTGGTCGTCGATTAGATTCTAAATATTGTCAGCTTCCAGCAGTAGGGGTTTCACCTGCGATAGAGTCAGATGACAAGAAATGATGTCATTCTGCAAGCTATCCCAGCAGTAATATTTGAGATATTAATTTCAGAACTCTCAGAGAGACAGTGCATTCAGTATTCTCTCTTGGACCTGGCAAGAACCATTCACCACATATTTGCCTTGCTCTGATGAAGTAAGTTACTAGGGAACAGTATAATACACTTGGATATAACCAAGAATATAGCAAAGCTTAGTTTAGATATTTTTCTTTATTTATTTGAGACTGTCCTGCAATGTTGTTTTAAATGTTTCCTGTGATTTTGAACTCTGATGTCACTGTGAATATATAGCGAGTATTTTCTTGTTTTTTATTATTTATTATGAAATATATTTAAACTTTTTATTGTGGCTGATCTGTCTATAGATATTTATGTTTTGAGAGTACTTGCATATTTATTTGGTAATATTGTATGGGCCACTCTTAATTGCTCTTAGTCAAACTACCATTTGTATTAATATTAATATTACACAGTAAGATTGGATACCATTTGCTAAAGGCTTTAAAGTAGCTGATAAGGAGTTGGCTGGTAGCAGTGCTAATTACCTTATAGTCTGGGCAAAAGGGGGCATAGCTAGTAAACCTGTGCCAGCCTTTCCCAGGTGTGTGTGTGTGTGTGTGTGTGTGTGTGTGTGTGTGTGTGTGTGTGTGTGTGTGTGTGTGTGTGTGTGTGTGTGTGTGTGTGTGTGTGTATGTGTGTGTGTGTGTGTGTGTGTGTGTGTGTGTGTGTGTGTGTGTGTGTGTGTGTGTGTGTGTGTGCGCGTGTGTGCGTGTGCGCGTGTGTGTGTATGTGTGTGTGTGTGTGTGTGTGTGTGTGTGTGTGTGTGTGTGTCAGCTACTTGGGCAGGAACACAAAGCACTGGTTGGACAGAGAGGCTGCTGCTGGAGGTCCTGGCTTTTCCACTCAGCTGAGATCTCAACTCTATAGCTGTGCCAGTAGTTAGTCTTATTGGGGATCTGGAAAAAGAGGATGAAACCAGCTCCATATGGACTGTGGTCTCTGTGTGCTCTTAAGGGAAATTGCACTTGATGCAGAGAGCTGCGTTTAGAAATACTGTGTGTGTACTTGTCATCCCCCACTGGCAAGAGTGGGGGATGTGCACTGGGAGGATGACAAATACACGCACAGTATTTCTAGATGCAGAGAACTGCATCGAGAAATACTGTGTGTGTACTCGTCATCCTCCCAGTATGCATCCTTCACATTTGCCAGTGGTGAGGATTGAGGCTCCTTGATTACTTGTTCAGTGGTGGGTTGTCACACCATCACCCAAGCTTACATTCAGTTAGATGGCTTCCTGTTAACGAACACATTCTGGTATTTTTCCTTAATAGCACAATTTCCTGTTTCTTCTAATTGGTCTGTAAACCCTTTTAACTTTATTTCTTCTGAAGCTTCATCAGTCTTCATTGCCTAGTGTAAGCACATACATAGTGAAAATTACTGGTCACAAATATGGAACCCTGCAGGTCCTCACAACTAAGAGGATAGACAGATGAAGAATGAAGCCCAGAGATTATACTCTGAGTATGTTCTAAGAGGTTAAGAGGCAACTCAGTTAAGCATTACTGTATTTAGGCACTCCGAAAGGGTCAAGCGGCCAACCATGTCAAAGGCCGCAGACAGATTAAGGAGCACCAGTATACAGTAATACCCCTGATATTTTATCAGTACATCATTAACTGATCACATGAAGAATGCTCTCAGTGTTGTGTTAAATTCAGAATCTAGAATGGAATGTATCCCAAAGTCCATGAAAGTCAAGAATGGGGTCAGACTGCTTGCATACCACTTTCTCTATAACCTTCTCAATGAAGGGAAATATAGGGACAGATTGGCAGTTTCCTCAGAATGCTCAGAACCAAAGTAGAATTCCTGAAGATTGGTATTATCAAAACTTCTTTTAAAATGGATGTAATCACTCCATTTTCAGAGAAAATGTGCCTGTTCTGAATATAATTATTAGCCTTCCTGGCCCTGGGACCAACACTAAAGTCATGGGCCACTGAATTAGAAGTATCTGCTTGAACTCTGTAAAACCATTGGCATTTGCCTAATGGTATAGAGATAGGGTGTTCATGTGTGCCATCACTTACCTAAGTTCAAGAATGGAGTTGAGCCCAAAGTAGGGCTGACTGAAGGATAGGATGAAGCAGTCAACAGACAGCTTTCCTATTCCATGGAGTGGGATTGGAGGAACCTGATGCCTGTGCAAAATCTGGTGAAGACCAGAAGCCTGACAGGTCATCCTGTGGCATTCCAGGGAGGCAACAACAACATCTCTGACATCATTCCACTAGCCACTCCATAAGGTAGGTGGGATTGCAAACATATCTGCTAACCTCACAAGATCCAAACATAGTGAAAATTTTAAAACATGAGGAGAATAAGTCTAAGTTGACTTCCCTACTTAGTTTAGCAGAAGCATATTGGTGTCAAGTGGGAATGGAAATCAAACCAGAACTAGATAAAAATCAGGCAGCAACTAAATGTGCCAAAAAGAACAAAAGAAAGAATATAAGGTGAAGGATCAGATGAGAAGGCAAGAAATGTGTAAAATGGATAACTATAGTTGCAGGTATAGAAAACTCTTGGAACAACCTCATGTTGATCAGGATCAAACACAGGAATGGTTAAGGAGATGTGAATTCAAACCATTCAAACTAAAAGACAAAAGGTTAATATTGGCAGCCCAAGATAGTGGACTACGTTCATGTTGGTTTACAAAGTCCATTGAACATGTGGGAGAAACAGACAAATATAAGTTTTGTTAAACAAAATTGGAAACAGTCGCAAATTTTGTTGCTAGTTGTGATATACTAATGGCAGAAGGACTGCACAGACTGTATACTAAAAGGCATAAAAATGTGGCAAGACTGTTGCACTGAGTATTATGCAAATGTTATAATACTGAAGTAACTGACAAATACTGGAAACATGAGCCACAAAGTATTATAGAAAATGATGAAGTTTATATCACATGGGATCACCCATTACCAACAGTTCAAAAAACAGATGCGAGAAAGACAGATATAGTAGTCTATGAAAAGAAGACAAAAGTAGCATTGATCATTGAAATTAGTACACTCACTGACTACAATGTCTTACATACAGAGAGACTCAGAGTCATAAAATATCAGGATTTTCAGGTAGAAATAATGGCAATGTGGAAGAAGGATACCCAGGCAGTTCGAAAAGTAGTAGGAACAACAGGTGTTATAAAAAAAGAATTTAAAATCTTACTTAGATATGTTACCGGTACATGTAACTCCATATGAATTGCAGGAGTCAATACTGGGCACATTGTGGGTGCTGTGAAGAGCACTTCTGGCTAACGTCAAAGATTGAAGCAATACTAACTTCATTAACTTTAATCATACTTTGACTTAGGAATGGGGTCCATTCTCATCATGGTATTAGGAACCCAAAAGACTTGAAGAAATTGCAAATAAGCTAGGTAAGCCATTTAAGAATGATGGCTCCAAGTTCCCTGCAAGTATCTACCCTATGGGTCCTCTGCTCCTCGAGACTACAAGTAGATTACCATCAAGTTCAACTTCCTGAGGAGTCAGGTGATCACCCAGTGAAGGGTTATACCAGGAACACCTGAAAAGAATACTTACAAGATTCCGGGATAGAGTGGCACTGCAAGCTGGGAGAATAGCTGGAGGGCAGTATTATGGAGTAGGGTGTGGACAAATTAAAAAAAAGGAAATCATGATGATCATTATGTGTCCACTTTGGTATATCTCTGTCTTCACCAAATGCATCTCCAGTGTTTGCTGCAAGAGCTACATTCCTGCCTAATGGAATCTGCATTGATGGTGAAGAATCAAAAGACTCAGACAGCTAAATCCCTATCATGTGAAGTAAAGGCCTCCCAAGTGGTCAGACAGGCCAGATCATGCACCCTGTTGACTAAGTAGGAGAGCTTAGCTGATCAGTTCCTCAAAACAAAGATTTCTTATGGGAGATCTATAACTAGTTTACTAGTGCCTGAATATTTGAACTGTATCTTACTGAAATTGGTTCACCTTGTTTGCTCTAGCATAGACTAGATCCAGGCGTACTGAATCTAGCTTTGTTTATATGCTTGTTGTTTGTTTGCTTGTTATTTCCCTGGAAGCTAATTCCACCTAATACGCAACTTCTCAGCGCTTCTGTGGATCACTAGTGATATCTGCATTGCTTACTGTACTTATTTCCTTGTTTCACTTGAAAGAAAGTTACTGTTTGTCGTTTTTGCATTTAGTTACTTGTAACACATTGCACTCAAGTTACCTGGCACTTGCTCACTAAAGCAATTATATAAGTCAGCACTAAAAATTAAAAGCACTACACCCTCACTCCCCACTGGCCCTTGTTTTCAATTAAGGATTTCCCAATATTATTCTAGCATGTCCAAAGGTCAGTTGTCAATCTCCTCTCCGGTCCAGCTGGTGAATCTGGGAATCTTGAGGCAATGTTATAACTGCCTCATGTACACAGACAACCCTCTCCTCCTCCCACATAACACAAATACTTGCGAGAGATGCAGCTATTTAGCCAAACTGGAGGCTGAGCTCTCTCAACTCAGGACTGGCAAGACCAGACAGGAGGAGAAGGCAACTACACACACCACAAAACCAGCCTCACATAATGCTACCACTCCACTGAATCAAACACATAAACACACAAAGACATACTCGGAGGCTCTGAGTAAAAATTTACCTAAACAGCAGAGGCCTCCAAAGCAGACACCCAAACAACTGCTACCTCAAGACACCCCACAAGCAACACATAAACCACAAAAGCAGTGTGCAAAGCAGTCACAGCCCTTAAGGCCAAATACAACACCAAACATACTTGTCATAGGTGACTCCATAGTCAGACACACTGACGTCCCACTCACCAGGCTGAACAAGGAGAGGGTCACAGTAAGCTGCCTATCGGGCGCTAGAATCCGCCACATAACACAAGCACTCGGGTCACTCCATGGCAAGTACAAATATGACACAGTCATTGTCCATGCTGGTGTGAACGACCTGAGACGCACCTCCCTGGACTACATGAAAAAAGACATAGAGGAGCTCTCTGATTATGTAGCCCAGGCAGGTATGACCCTAACCCTGAGCAGTATCCTTCCTTCACCAAGAATGATGCCACAATATAGAGACAAGATGATCAGCTTTAACAATTGGCTTAATGTCTGGTGTCATTCAAAGGGGATCCAGTGTCTGTCTGCCTGGGATGACATGCTTGACAAGCCACGCTGCTTCGCAAGGGACGGCTTGCACCTGTCACCCCTGGGATTCCGGATATTGGCTAAGGCTCTTGCCACCCCCATAGTGCCTTTTTTAGGCAAGGCTCAAATTCTAAACCTACCACCCTAGAAAACAAAAATGGGAAGAAACTGAAAGTAATGCTGCTCAATGCCAGAAGTCTAAATCTCAAAATGCACGCACTCGAGGCCCTTCTCAGTATGGAGAACATCGATGTCTGTGCTGTAACTGAAACCTGGTTCAAGGCTCCTGAGAGCACCCGGCACTATTAGGTTTTACCTCATATCATGCGTTCCGGCCCCAAAACCCGGACCACACCACAAAAGGAGGGGGTGTATCCATATTCATAAAGGATACTCACACCTCCAGGTTGGTGGCAACGCACAAGCTCGGAAACCATCCAGGTGCAACTAACCATAGGCAAAACTGCTCTACAAATTGTAGCATGCTACAGGCCACCCTCTCAAACTCAGGAACCCCACACAGCCTTCCTGAAGACACTGGAGGGTATAAATGTATCTCCAAACACCATCATATTGGGTGACTTCAACTACCCGAATATAGACTGGGAACATTACTCAAGCCCTAACTTTCTAGCCCAACGGTTCCTGGAGTTCATAAATTCAAATGCCATGGAACAGCTAGTCACTGTTCCCACGAGAGGAGAAAATATACTAGATCTCATTGTCACAAACATGGGGACAAAATGCTCCACACCGAAGTATATCCCTCATTGGTGAGATCTGATCATAAACTAATCTCACTGGAAATCCACATCCCGCCCCACCCCAAGCAAAAAGACCATAGTGAAGAACTTCTCTAAAGCAAACTTCACACTACTCAAGACTGGTGTGGTATCCTTCAAGGCCCCTGAGCCAGAGGAAACCACAACCCAAGCTGCGGAAGCCCTTACAAATGCCTTCTATGAACACCTCCAGGACTGCATGGATCAGGCAATCCCAAATAAAACCAAGACTCTTTCCACAAAGGGCAAACGTCCAGTCTGGTGGACCCCAGCCATTAACAAACTTTACAATAAGAGGAGAAAGCTATTACATGATAGAACAAAATCCATAAAAGGGAAGTCACCCTGATCATTATTAGTAAAAAATACGAGCACTCATAAAATCAACTAAGGCCAATTTTGAGAGAAAAATTGCCATGGATTCAAAGGACAATCATAAGGCCTTTTTCAGCTATGTTAGGAACCTGGGTGGAAACTCCCAGATATGCTCAGAATTAGTCCAAAATGATACAAAAATCACTGAACCCACAGACATTGCCAACATACTGGCAGACAGGTTCAGTGCAAACTTCACCCCCTCTCCCCCCCCCTAAAGGAGAGATACTATCCCAGCCGTGTAGCCTCCCGGACATCTCAAATGCGCAGGTGAAAGCTGCTCTCTAAAGCTAAAAACACAGCATCAATGGGACCGGATGGTGTCCCCGGCTGTGTGCTACACGAGCTAAATGAGGAATTAAACCCGCACATAAGGCAGCTGTTTAATCTTAGCCTTACCACAGGATACGTGCCCAAGGAGTGGCATACGGCAACTGTGGTCCCACTCCACAAAGGCGGTGCCTCACGGACCCTGGTAATTACCGCCCCATAAGCTTAACAAGTCTAGTCTGCAAAGCTATGGAGAGGATCATAATGGAGCTCATAAACAAAGATATAGGGGACTTGCAGACATTGGACCCGACCCAGTTTGGCTTTGTCAAGGGAAGATCATGCCTTTTGAACTTGGTTGACTTCTTCGAAACAGTCACCAAGGCCATTGATGAGGGAAAGGCAGTCCATACAGCCTACCTTGACCTTGCAAAGGCTTTCGACACAATACCCCACTCGGGTATTGTAGAAAAACTTACCAGCTTAAATGTAAACCCATATGTCACAAGATGGGTTGCAAACTGGCTTAAGGACAGAACCCACAGGGTTAGAGTTGCTGGCGCTGTGTCAGACTCCAAGCCGGTCACAAGTGGTGTCCCACAGGGCTCGGTCCTTGGCCCCTATTGTTTGGCATCTACTTCTCAGAAGTACAGGCCAACATGGGAGGACTTTGGCTGACAAAGTTTGCAGACGACTGCAAACTGGGCCATAGTGGAAAGTGCATCGGACACGGATATCCTTCAGAAGGGACTCACGGAAACAGATAGCTGGTGCCAGAGCCATGGCCTGAAGTTAAACGCCAAAAATGTATAGTCATACCCTTCGGGAAAAACAAGGTAACCCCAAGCTACCATATAGGTGGCAATCCACTAAGCACAGAAGAGGTTATCAGGGACCTGGGGACCCAGGTTGACAGTGGCCTTTCTTTTGACACTCACATTGCTAAAGTGGTTAGAAAGACCTTCTACATTGCCCACCTGATCATGAAGGGATTCACATCCAGATCTAGTGAGGTCATTGTTCCCCTGTACTCTTCACTTATCAGACCAATGATCGAGTACAATGCCCCATTCGGGATGTATCTCACCCGACATCTGCAGCAATTGGAGAGACCCCAAAAGTTCCTCACCAAAAGGATAAAGGGACTCCAAAATCTGTCATATGCTGCCAGATTGAAGAAACTCCAGCTCTATTCAGTCGCATACCGTCTGCTCAGAGGTGGCATGTGCCTGACATACAAGGCCATGTCCAACCCGGAATTAATGGACATGCTCCACCTCAAAAAATCCAAATCCACCAAAACCACTAGAGCAAGCGACTTAAACCTTAGCACGGATATAAATAGGATGTGCTGGAGGGATAGATTTATCACTCAGAGACTCCCTATGCTGTGGAATAAAATCCCGGTCCATGTGAGGCAGAGCACCTCGCTGACTCTGTTCAAGAGAAATCTAGACCTGTGGATGGGAGATCGTAGGTTTACCCCAGGAATCATCTCTGTGTCACTGCTGGACAGAGGCACAACAAACTAATGGGCACAGTATTTTTTCATATAAGGGGTGGCGTAAGCCACAATAATTTGGGCTAGGCTTATAAATGCCTTAGGGCAGATAGCCTAGTATAAACCTATGAACCTATGAACCTATGATAGTTTTCCCTTAAGAAAGCAGACACACTTCCATCAGCATTCCATCCTTTCCCCTGCCATGCCTATATGGTAGGCTTCACAGTAACACCACCAACTCCCTCACAGCACCAAAAGCAGGACACAAAATTACAGAGGCAACATGATCTAGAGTCACAGTGACAGAGCTTTTACATTCAGTAACCAACAGCTTTGCTCATCAGTACTGCAGTCCATGAACAGCTGGTCTTGAACAAAATGCAAGAGAATGGTTTAATGAGTGCTTGTAATATTGGATAAATTCCTGTATTTGACTAGCTCAGCATCAAGGGGAAATAAAGCATGGTAGCTTGAGGCTGAACTGTGCCAAATAGCAAACTGCCTATGAGGCTGCTTCCAACCACTAGCCTAAGGTAGCCATCCCAGGTTCAAACAGCAAGTGTTCCATGTGGCTGTCCTTATAGTGAAGGAGGTAATAACCTGAACAAATGCATATTCTTTCATAATAAATGCAAAAAAAAACTTTAACAGATGCAGAACTATCATCATTCAAGATGTTGAAATCATCCAAAACTAAGCAAATTGATGAACCATCACTGTGTTAATAAGGAAATCCATTAACTCATGCAAGAAGGCCCTTACATGTCTCCCTATAGAAAATGTGAGGGTCTATATTACGTTATCGAAGTTTTACAACTTCGAACGGCATATGGTCGAACCCATATGTTCAAAGCTGTAAAACTTTGAATACGTTAGAAAAAAAAAGAAATCAGTTATCTGACAGTTGTAAGCAGGGGGGAAAACCTCCCTGCACCCCCACACCCCTGCTCTTTAAATATACCAACTCCAAGATCGCACTACAGTGTAGTAAATGGAAATCTTCCCTTTCCACACTGTACTGCATTGTAGTGCAGTCTTGGTGTTGGTATATTTAAAGAGTGGGGGGGGGCTGTCGGGGGTGCAGGCTGGCTTTCCCCACTGCTTACAACCATCAGGTTTTACAACTTCAAACATATGGGTTCAACCATATGGCATTTGAAGTTGTAAAACTTAGATAACGTAATATAGACCCAAAATGTGAGACACATACAGCAAGTCATACAACTAAAAAACATAAAATGCAATTTTGCTAAGGAAATACAGTGGCTATCCCTGATGCTCTACTAAATCTGCTTTTGAGTTCACATAGATAAAACGATGCCTTTAAGGTACTGACCTGGACTAGCTGGTTGATGGTTTTTCTCATCACACAGCTTTCTCCAAGTCCTGGTTCAACCCACTCAGTTCGCCCTCTCTTCACAAGGGCTCACTACACTCCCCACCAACCCCCAATTTCTTCAAATTTATACAGTCACTTTAATTAACCACACAACTACTCAGTTTCCTCCTTCCAGCCAATCCTAGCTATCCAATCACTCAAAACTACCCCCTGCACCCTATTACTCTAATTTTTAACTACCCTCCCTTCTTTCACTCAACATACAATATGCTACTCATCCTACCTAACTCCCTCCTCCTACTCCACCTCCTATCACTCCCATTACCACCACTCCCACTCTTCTCCTACTATCTCCCTCAATCACTGCAATCCACTAACCTCTATAAACTTCTCAATAGCTCCCTCGCTGTTTATTCACTTTCAGACTCTCTTACATAAATTTAAAATACTTCTCCCTCCCTGTCCCCCCCACAAAACCTAAACCCAAACCTCTTTTCTACAGCCCCCTTACCACAACATACAAATGCACCTTTCCAAGCCTTCTGCTGGCCGACAATATTCACCCCAACCCTGGCCCAACCTCCAACCCAATCACAGGTACCCATATTCAACCCTCTAACACCTCCACTACATTACCTGACCATTCTCCCTCCTCACCTCCCTATACCCCCAATCCAAACTCCTCAACCTCATACCCCAAAACCTTGAAAAATACTCTCCCTCAATATTCAAAAAATTACTAGCAAAGTTAATTCTTTCCATGCCTTTATCTCTCTCTACAACCCTGACATTCTCACTCTCCCAGAAACATGGTTACAACTCCATATTACAGACTCTGAAATCCTCCCCCCTGATTACAACATCCTCCCTCTCAACTGACACAAGAAACAAGGTGGTGGTGTAGCTATCGTATACTCAGACAAACTTTCTCTCTATCCTTTACCTACATCTCCTCCCAATTTCCAGCCAGGTGAAATTCTTATTGCTAACTGTAAATTCAATAATCATAAAATCCTAGTCACAGTAGCAATTTATATCCCACCTGGCAACAACATCCCTACCCTTGGACACTTTCTCTCCTGGGCATCTCAAAACATCTCCTATGAGACTATCATCCTAGGTGATGTCAATATTGACTGGAACTCCCTTAATTCCTACTCTCCCAACACTATCATCACTCTCTTTGGATTCTCTCAACTCATCACCTCTCCCACCTGTATCAATAAACACACAAATAACAGCACTATCCTTGACTGGATCCTCACCTCTAACCCAAATCTGTATCACAATGCCACCACTCTACCTGACTCCCTCAGTGACCATCTCCCTACCCACATGTTACAACCCTCACCTCATCTGCTAAAACTCACCAATACAATGACAGCCATAATCTTTCTAATTTCTGCCCAGATACTTTCAGTAATCTTCTCTCCTCTATTAACTGGTCATTTCTCTACGCCCTCCTCGTCAATGAGGCTGTCTCCAAATTTAACAACACCTTCCTGAATATCCTAAACTCCTTGGCCCCCACTAGAAAAATAAGACCAAAAGCAAACTTTCCTCCATGGTTAACCCAATCCATCCTTAAACTAATGCTTAAATGAGACAGCGCCTGGAAAACCTTGAAAAAAACAAACTCCCATAGCCATCTTCAAAACTTTAGAGAACTTAGGAACATAACCAAGAAACAAGTCCAGCTGGACAAAAAACAATACTATCAAAAAACACTAGATAACTCCAACCCCAACATGAAAAAAGTTTTGGAATAGTATCAACAACCTCTTATATCCAGGAAACCCTTCTACCCCCAGCTCCTGTCCTAGCAGCTCACCAACAGACACTGCCTCCTTTTTAATTCCTTCGTCATCGACTCTATAAAAAAGTTAACTAAACCTGACAAGTTGACCCTCTCACCTTCTGATGCCCTTCCCTTTACCAATTCCACCCACTTTTGTCTTAAACCTGTCCCTACTGCACACATCAAATTTCTCCTTACCAAACTGAAAGCCTGCTCCCCCTCTACTGACAACTTACCTGCTCTATTCCTTAAACTTGCAGCTAACTCTGTTGCACATCCATTCTCCATATTAGTAACAGGTCAGTTTAAGAAAAAACAGTCCCTGACATCTGGAAAAAAATTCTATGTCATACCCCTCCTCAAAAGTGGCAATTTAACTGAACCAACCAACTACAAACCCATCGTCATACTATCCCCTCATCCAAAATTCTAGAAAAATGTATCAGCTTCTCAAACACATCATACAAGACAACCTGTTAATCCATCCCAACACGGTTTCTGTCCTTACCACAGCACCTCTACAGCTCTCATTTCATTTACACAGAATATCACAAAGCACAGGACAATAACAAACTAGTCTCATGCCACTTCCTTGACCTATCTAAAGTCCTTGACACCATTTCCCATACCCTACTGCTCTCAAAACTTTTGTCCCTTAACTTTTCCTCTTCTACTATACTATGGTTCTCCAGTTAACCTCTCCAACACATTCCAATGTGTCAAATGTGTTTCTGCCTCCTCCCCCTTCCTCCCAATCCAAACAGGTGTCCCCCAATGGTCAATCCTTGGACCTCTCCTTTTTAATATCTTTACAAATAACTTACACAGTTCCTGTCCAAACTCCTCACTAATACAATACACAGATGACACCACCTATCTCTTGCTCTGATAACCTTCCCCAACTCCTTGCTCTTACTCAAGATTCCCTCCTTTCAGTTGAAAAATTGCTGACCAATAATCAACTACTTCTCAATCCTAAAAAAAACAAAACTTCTACTCTTCCTCCCCAAATTACTACAGCAACATAAAAACACCTTCACAGTATCTTCTCTTAATAATATACTTATCTCTGTTGAGCCACATACTAAACTTCTGGGTGTAATCATAGATGACCAACTAAAGTATGACATACATATTCAGCAAGCCATCAAAAAGACCCACCAAAAACTTGGTCTCTTATACAGACATAAAAAATACCTCACTATTAACGCCATACATTCTCTAACACAGCCTTTGGGGGTGGCCACAGTGGTGCAGTGGTTAGCATTGCCACCTCACAGCAAGAGGTTCTCTAGTTCGATCCTCGGCTGGGGTGCCTTCTGTGCAGAGTCTGCATGTCCTCCCTGTGGTCGCATGGGTTTTTTCCGGGTGCTCCGGTTTCCTCCCACATCCCTTTCCTCCCACATCCCAAAGACATGCTGTAGGTGGATTGGACACTCTAAACTGGCCCTAGGCATGAGTGCATGCATGTGTGTGCCTTCTGTGGAAAGCTGGGCACCAGGGTGGCAACTTGGCACTGTAAAACTCCACTGCTAATCATGAGCGGACAGGTGATCCGCTGTGGCGACCCCTAAAAGCCAAAAGAAGAAGAAGAAGATTCTCTAACACAGACTTTCCTTCTCCCAACCTTACTCTATGCAGCCCCTATTCTCAGCAATATTCAATCCAATCTATTAGCTAAACTTGAAACCACCTACAACAAAATAGCCAGATTCGCTGCCGACCTTCCCTATTGTTTTCACCACTGCTATAGCTTTAAAAAACCTACAATGGCTTGAACCCCATAACCAACTCCTTCTCCAATCCCACCTCTCACAGACTATCTTAAATCAATCCTCACACTGTCCTGCCCTCACAGACCTCATCACTTCCTACTCTCTTAAGTGCAACCTATGCAGCACAGACCTACACCTCTTAGACATCTACAAACCCAATAAAAATATTGGCAAACATTTGTACAGCCACTCCATCACCAATGCCTAGAACATACTTCCCCTTTCTCTAAGAAGAAACTTCATCTTCTTTAACTTCAAAAAATTTCTAAAGGACTTATTTACTAGTTCCTGGACCTGTCCTTGTCACACTCCCACCTAAACTGCTCCCTCTTCTCTTCCCCTTCCCCTCTCAGCTCTCACACTTTATCACAACTACTCATTTAAGGTCTTAATGATATTCTACTAACCTTGAATTTCTCTCTAATGGTAATTGTTAGATAGAATCTAACTTTTTATATTATATTTTATATACTTAATATGTATCATGGCTGTTTGAACCTTCAATATTACTCCTGTATTCTGACATGTTCAGTTATAAGTTGTATTCTGTTTCTCCAGTGTATATACACTTGTATGTTAATATTGTATGGTGTTTTGTTTTTGTATTTGTTTATCTGTGGAGCTTTTCTCCTCGGGTCTCCGCTGAAAAAAGGTTAACAAATGTCAAATAAATAATGTAGTAGTCTTCTTTCAGCTTTTCCCGGTTAGGGGTCGCCACAGCGGAACTCCGGTCCGCTAATGAATAATAAATAAATAAATAAATAAATAAATATCACAAGTTGCTACAATGCCATTAAAACATATTTTTGGAGAGGTAGCATCTGCTACTTGCAAACAAGCTCTGAGGTTGCTGTAGTGTACATCAGATAAGACAAATACTTTAAGCAACCACATCCTCAGATGTTCTATATATTTTCCTTTTAACACTATTGGTATCACTGTTCCAAGGGCTGAAATTGCACTCTTAAAACTTTCCCTTTCACAGTATCATGTGAATGGTAGATAAGAAGAAACCTGCAATTCATTGCTGACCCCCAAGACAAACTCAAAGGTGGTGGTGGTCCTGGCAGGAATACTGACGAGGTTTAGTATCAGTTTACAACAAATAGCTAATTCCCTGCTTATGCTGTCAAATCTAGAGTACTGCTTGACTGAGAAACTTGGCAGCATTAAGGGATAGAAGTAGACAGGGACTCATGTCATCTGCACAAAAGGCAGACCATGCAAATCAATGGTGCATTAGACTGGGGCTTAAATTAAATGCAAAAAAGTATAGTACTGGCACTTTTAAAACTTGAATCAATCAGTGTACAAAGATGGAATAATGAACAGAAACAATTCACTTGAGAAAGTCAATAATTTATTGTAATCCACATACAAACAATCACCCAGTTGGCAATCAAGCTTCATAGAATATCCCTTCAAATAAGGTAATCCAAACCTCCTTATTCTATTGGAAGGATCGATGTATCCCAATTGAGTCTTGCTCTCTTCTTCTTTTCCCAAACAAAATCTTTCAACTGTTTACTAATCACTATCCACAACTTTTCTACTGGTTGATAAAATTATGCCTGACCTGTGTATAAAACTAAAGAGATTAAAAATATTTTACTGCTTGTATCTTGCTATCCATATCCATTAGCAAGAGCTTCCAGTTTCTCAGTTATTGCATTATCTTTTGTGTAGTCTCTTCCTACAAACTATTATGAACATCCTGAGACAGTTTCGTCTTTTCAGGTATAAAATTAATAAAGATAAGATAAAAACTATAGCTGTAAACTACATACCCACACATATATTGGTCCAACAATAACCAATGTTTATGGGGATATAATAAAATGAAGTATTTAGGAAATGGATTAAAAGGGGTTCTGGTATGGCAGCTAATGATATGTGGAAAGAGACAATAAGAAAGATAATACAAAAACTGAGAAACTGGAAGGTCCAGTTTATGGATATGGATAGCAACATACAAGTAGTGAAAATGTTTTTAGCCCCTTTAGTTTTATATACAGGCCAGGCATATTTTTATCAACAAGAGGAGAAGTTGTAGACAAAAATTAATAAAGAGTTAAAGGAATTTATCTGGGAGGACAAGAGGGCAAGGATCAGATGGGATAAGCTAATCCTTCGTCAGAACAAGGTGGTTTAGGATTACCTGATATGAAGAGGTATTTCTGAGATGTGCAGTTAAGGCTCATATACAGTTTTTGGCCCAAAACTTTCAGGCATTTGCTAGAAAGCTGAAGATGAAGAAGAATTTCACCATTCAGCACGACAATGACCCCAAGCATACATCCAAATCAACAAAAGAATGGCTTCACCAGAAGAAAATTAAAGTTTTTGAATGGCCCGGCCAGAGCCCAGACCTAAATCCAATATAAAATCTGTGGAGTGACCTGAAGAGGGCTGTGCGCAAGAGATGTCCTCACAATCTGACAGATTTAGAGTGCTTTTGCAAGGAAGAGTGGGCAAATATTACAAAGTCAAGATGTGCCATGCTGATAGACTCCTACCCAAGAAGACTGAATGTTGCAATTAAATCAAAAGGTGTTTCAACAGAGTATTAGTCTAAGGGTGTGCACACCAGCTTATTGTATGTTTTTTATTTTTTACATTTTTTTCCCCGAACAGATTTGTGTGTTTTTCAGTTGAATTGTACAGGTTATATAGGTCACATTAAAGGTCGGAAAAGTTTTTAAATGATTTATTGTGGTCTCATTTTTTTATATCACAAAAACCTGGAATTTTAACAGGGATGATGATGAAACAGTGGAGAAATTCAAGAAATAAGGAGAGGGTCGGATTTTGGATGCAAATCCTTAAGGAGAATAGCAACAGCCAAACAGAATATTATATTCATAAAGTAGAAGAAAGTGTTATATAAACTAAGCAAACACATGAAAGGAGAAAGTAGATTCTGCTGAAATGGTTGACTGCAACTGGGGGTACATAGAATAGGTTCATATTTTCCTAGGTTCGTAGGTAAATAATAGGCCTTGTGGGCCATTTTAAGCCTAGCCAATTTCCTTCAAAGGTGAGAATCAAACCCTGTACCCTGTGTCTGTAAAGTAAATCCCTTAAAGATCATGTCTAAAGGTGCAAAATAGGTAAGAGGAGGCTGGAATTTATTGGAGTAAAGGATAAAATTGGTAAAGAAACCAAGGTATTAGGAGCAAAGAACTATAGAGGGAGAGGGAAAGGTAATAGAATGATAAGATGACAAAAAGTCATTGGACTGCAGGCTAGATATTGCCTTCACTACCAGGCATTGATACTAGAGTATAGACAAAGAGAAAGGGATAGGGGAATCCTAACTGAAATACCTGTTCTGGTAGAGTTTTTAGATTAATCTAGAACAGAAGCTGCTGTTAAAAGGGGGATAATTAGTAGATCATATCAAATATCGAACAATAACTATAGGACTCTACCAGAGGAGGTTAGAAAGGATTGGGAAAAGAGACTGGGTAAGCATTTTACAAGGAAACAATGGGTAGGCATATGTAATGCTCCCAAGTATGCAACAAAGTCTAGAGGATTTGGGATTTTTGCTTGGAAGTATTTGCATAGGCATTGTATACCCCAAACGGACTCCAAAGATTTTTTCCTCGGGTAGATGTCAAATGTTAGAGGTGTGAAGGGGAAGAAAGAGGTACCTGGGAACATGTGCTTTGGTAGTGTAATGAGTTGGTAAACTTCAAAAATTCCTTACAGACAGCTTTGTCAGAAATATCAGGTGAGGAACCAGGTATTACCTAAGGAAATGGCTTTTTTTTTGAGCTGAGATACAAGATCTGAATTGTCTAGATAAATAGTATGGCCTTGTTAAGTTTAATTTTGGTGACTGCCAAAAATGCAATTACTAGAAAATGGAAATCAACATCTAAATCAACTATATTTGAAGTACTGAATATTGTAGAATAAATAAAAGAACTGGAATTGGGATCCTTAATAAGGGTAGGAGCAAATTACATAGAAACAATGGAAATTGTGGGAAAATTACATGCAGAATAATGTTTTGAAAGAGGACTGAGATTTAATGGAAGGTAGTAATTGAGCAATTTATGTAATACTGGATTATGATAATTATACAAAAATATATGAGATGTATAATGTTTGTAACTAGGGACATGTTAATATGGTTTGTTTTCTTTTATATAAATGTAAGTTTGCCTGTGTCTTAAGCGATAATTCAATAAAGGTGTTAAAATAAATAAATAAAAAAGACTTGCTGGGGGGATAGATTTATTACTCAGTGCATCTCGCAATATTATCTTTCTTAAATATAAAACACAGTGATACCCTCACTTCCTTTAAGGCAAACATTGATAATTGAATGGTTACTCATAAATTCATCCTGGCTTGTTTTGTCCTCCATATTACATAAGGTGCCCATTGAGGGTGAGCATCGGCAATGTGATTTTAGTCCATGGACTGACTCAACCCTGTAGTCTCTATGAACCTATGAATTTGTTCTGAAAACTAATAATCATTTCTGAATTCAGGAATTAAGACTATTGGCAGCCGAGCAAAGCTTTTCAAGTATATTCTAAGAAACTTCAAAAGCATCAGGAAGGTCATATGACTAAATTCTAAGAAACAAAATATAGAAATTCTGGATCCCAATGCATTCATTCATTCATTCATTCATTCATTCATTCATTCATTCATTCTCTGACACTTGATTTATCCTATTTAAGGCCACAGGGGAGGTAAAGCCTTAACTGGCACTCAGTGAATGAAAGTCAAAGACATGCCAGTCTATCTCAGCATGAACACAGAAAGACTTATTGTCACACCACATGCACTCCTATATGCAAATTTGAGGATTGCCAAGTCTCCAAATGGAATGTCTTTTGAGGTGTAAGATGAATCTGTTGCACCCAGGGAAAACCCAATCGGACGTGGAAAGTAGACTCCACAAAGAAGGCATCCCCCTGAGAAGAGAAACAAGAGCTGTGAAGCAGCAACACTAACTTCTGTACTACTGGATTGTAGCAGATCACTACAGGTATGTAAAACATCAAAATATCAAAACCTAACTTCAAACACACATGCAAGGTATTATGAGGAGGAGGAGGAGGAAGCTCTACATTCCCACCCACTGTCTAAATGTGTCCATCACTAGAATATACTTAGATTGATCAAAGTCCAATTTTGTTGTTCACCAACCCAATTCTCACGTGCATTTGTCAGTCTAATAATCATTTCCTTTTAATAACAAGCTTATAAAATTGCTTAGTAGCTTAGTGGTGTCTTGTCATCCCAACAACTTATAATGTCAAGTTCCACTGGCAACTGGAACAAACTTTTTCTTATCATGATGGCCAGCCACGAACCAAAAAAAGGGAATAAAAGGATGAAGGAATGAATAAATGAGCATGGGAATTTTACCCTGCTTGTGTAATCAGTGCCAAAATACAGTGTCAGCATATCAAATCCTGGCATTTCAGTCTACGGAATTTGTACAGTGTATTTTGTCTCTTAACCAAAAAAGGTTATTGTCTTCCTAGAAACGGAATGCTAGGTCATTCTGAAGATGATGAGATAATACTTATATATAGTATAACATATCTCATAGCAGTTTTCAGAACTGTTTTTAACAGCATTTTTAAGATATGTGATGAATACATAAAAGTGATCTCAATATATCTTCTGGGATATAAGACAGCTGTCTACTTCTTATGTATGTAATGGAAGTTCTTTTTATCATTTTATTATGAGAGAAATTCATTTGTCCACTCTCACTAACTAAAACAGTATCATTGAAGTCACAGTGTACACTAGGAAATTAAATAACTACCCATCGTGTAAGTCTTTAAACCCTTCCATTGGCCAGTCTCATTGTACTAATTTGTTAATTCAGTAAGCCTACTAGACACAGAGTTGTCTTGTGTTTTCAAGGAGTAGTGTTGGTTAAATGACATTCTCAGTGTTACACATCCTTATGTGCTACACTACAAGGGCCTTCAACAACCTAATGGATGAGTCATTCTTCAAAGCAGCATTCCTGAATTTTTTTCAGCCTCCCTATTAATATGTCGGCACTCAAAATGCTAAGTGCTGACAGGAATTAAAAAAAAAAAAAACATAAGAGAAGAAAGAAGCTTGAAAATCTCTCCTCTTCTTTAAAATTATTTTTGCAGCAGAGCAAGCCGCCATACCCCCAAACCTATATATACCAACTCTAAGATTGCAATACCTTGGGAGAAAAGGCAATGAATATTCTGAAAAATGGCATCTTAGACTTAGTATATGTAAGTCCGTTCTTTTGGTCATTCAGTCTCTGTATTTCAGGACACACTCTAGTGGATCATGACATTTCAACTGGTTACTCTTTTTTTAATTTTCTCTCACTTACTGAAAAAGGTGGTAGATACATGAAAAGAAAACATGAGAATGGATCCACAACATTATATTGCAATTAACATGTTTTTCCTACACAAAATAAAAAAGAAAATTATTTCTCTAAAATTGCAAAAATTACAAATCAATTTGTTATGCTAAATAATTATCAGAAAAGGTAATGTTCCAGTTACACCATTTTTATTATCACATTTGCAGCTCCACCTTTATCTCTGAGCAGCACTAAATGTGAAACAGAGAAGGGCGTCAGGCAGATATTTATTTCCTTAGATACTTATTTACTTATTTATTTAATTCATTAAACTAACAGATACCATTGAGCCTATGGGACACACTGATGTATGCACACATATAAACACGTTTAAAGATGGGATAATGACAGCATTTTATAACTGCAGGACTGTATAAAACACCATATTTACCTCCCAGCATATGATATAATCACATTCATGCTAAATGCTCAGCAGCAAAGAAGTATGCAACAGAGTATTATTTTTTTTTTAATTTGTCTTGGGCTAGGCAGTTGTTGTCTTATAGAACAGGCATATTTTATCAATATGCTATCTATAAGAATCAAAATATAATGATAATTCCTCAAGTCTTTCTGAATAGTTTAGTTTTCCAACCCTCTGCTTTTTCTAGTGAGGAATCATTGCAATTGTTTCAGGTAGCTTCTTTGCAGACTGTACAGTGCAGCAGAGTGTACCACAATGGGTCAGAACAGTGAAATATAAAGTACTACAGGGATATCAGTCAAGAGAGCACATATGCCTCTGGAAAAAGAAGTGCTTTAGCATATGCATTTCTGACTTTGGTAGATACACACTGGGCAAGACCGTAATTGTACACATTAAATGACTCCACGCATTACTTATGTTTTTCAAAATACTGTTAATGGGGATTATGGTGAGCCCAGAACTGAAAAAGGATTTATTTCTTTTCTCTCAGGAAGCAAATTTAGAAAGACATTAGTTTCTGTTTCACCTGTGGCTTGTTGGAGAAGTATTTAAAATTCCACTTTGTTCCCTAAGGAATGAAAGTGTTACGTATATCTTCTTTTATGTTTGGGAAGAGAAAACAAATTTTAAAAGAAAGATGGGAATAAGGATCCCTGGGATGCTTCCTGTAATGGATCTGACTTTTACTGGGAAAGATATCAGAATCAACATCAAACTGTAATCACAAAAAATAGAGGCCATACAAACAGATCTTAGAAATAGCTCTGCTGCCTGCAGAATCTAAGATTGAGGGTATCCTGCTGCAAACATGATTCATGGAAAAAAGATGTTATCTCATGTAAACAATGCAAGGTGAAAGAAGATAAAATGGACTTTGCACAATAAACCTGGTTTCCTTGGAAACACTGCACAAACTTGGCAGGATGCCAGATAAAACAGCTATGACATCAGCAGCATCAGTTTTAACATGATAACAGTGAGATACAGCATGAATCTGAATCTAAAACCACAAAGATGTGTTTTATTGTTACAGCTAAACCAAGCGCTAACAGTAGAATTTATTCTGATATTAATGCCAGTATCATCAGTGGAGCACAACAGGCAGGTGTTTCTGCTAAACCAGCCTCCTATTTATCAGTCCTTGTTGATAATGCTAGTGGAATAACAGTAGCAGGGGGGTAGATTATGGTATCCACAATCCTCGGTACAAAATAATGCCTAGAAAATATCACCACAGGTAAAAACATTGTCTTTACTAACTATATGCTTTCTCATCATCTAGAATCTATCCTTCATAAGGGGCCCACATTTTTCCAACATGTACCCTTATCCTTTCAGAAGTTTTACTAGACATTTTGACATTTATTTGTGAACTGCAGCTGAGATATTGTTTTGCCAGTAAACAAAACTTAGCATTCTACAAATAATGTCTAAGGCTATCTGAGATGATTTAACTCCTCAAGACCTTCACTTTATTGATTCTGTTGCCAATGTTAACCATTAATGTATAAACATTTAGCATGCTTTGATGAAAGAGGACATCTGGCAAGTATTTTTCCATCTGAAAAAATACAAGATACTCTTTAATTTATCAATAAAGGAGTGGCTGGCATTATAGAATTTTATGAGATGGTTCTTTAGTAGTAAAGCCTTCAGACAAAGGTAGCAACTTGGTGTTAATGAAACTATTGAAAAGTTATGAATTAGAAGTTACTGAACAGTTAGGAACATTATACAATGATTTCTGTGAACATTAAAGTTACAACAGGATGTGCATTTTTTGTTAATAAGAGAGGCAGAGTGCTGGTTTATTTTGGAAAAAAATATCTGCACTGTTTGATAATTAAGAACCTAAGCACTCATTTTTTTATAATCAGACAAAAATCATAAAAAAATACTATATCCACCAGGTAGTACCAACGTTTCTAGAATTAATAGGCCACAAGAGAAACTGAGTATTTTTATTTACAATTTTATTTGTTTATTCATTTGTTTAAGGTTTTAACTGGGTTATAGGACTAGTGCAAGACATGTTTCAGTCACAGTCCATGCCATGTATCAATAGTACATGAAGTAAGCAATTCAGTTAACAAAACTGGAAAATAAATTACAGATAGATCCATAAGCTGAAAAATTAAGATGCAAACAATGTCAGACACAAGCATAAACAGAAACAGTCATGGTCCTTACATGATAAACCAGAAGACAATTGAAGTCACTGTATTACAAATGAAATTCTGAATTGAGTTTAAGTGAGTGCTACAGTGTGACTGATTACATTTTCAAAAATATTAGTAGATAAGGAAGTTAACTAGTACCCTTGAAACAGAAACATTTAAAGCCATTCATCTAGTGCTCCTTTATTTTTATTTTTTACATTGTGAAATATCTTGACAGGAAGTCATATGAAAGATTTTTTACAGATAGTAATGGAAAAAGCAGGTCTGCAAAGTGCAATATCTCGGCTTCTAAGCTGATTATAAGAGCAGCTATCACTCAAGAGCTGAAGGTGAAAGTAAATACAATGACCTGGCTGGAGGTGGAAGTCCTTCAGCTTTGGCAGTAGTGGTGCAGTGATGCTCTACAGGGCTGCCCATATGAATAAATCTGAGAATGTTATTTTCCATAGTTTGAAGTGATTAGATATCTTGACTAGATAGTGGAACTATAATGGGGAAGGCACATGTATTTATTTACTTTGCTTACTGGGGTACTGCACTTATTACAAGTGACCAATTTCAGTCTAAGCCTGGTAAAACAGGGAAAGTCAGAATTACATTAAGTGAGAGTTAGAGAATAGTGACAACACACATCTGTAAAATACCATTACCAGCTAACAAACATTTAAAGTGTGTCTGCAATTGCAATATAAATTATTTACAATAAATCATAGCAATTAGACTAGTGGGACTCAATTAGTCTGAGCATGCCTAAAACTAAGAGGACAGCACTACTATGAAAAGCAGGGGAGTGCAGTAAATGTTTACAAGAAATATGTAAACAGATACAATTTCACCTTTTGTCCATGTAACTCTGTGTAAAACTGATCCAATACATATGGGATATATGTCTACAAGGAGAACCTGTACTTCATGATACCTAAGCAGTGGGGGGGGGGTGTATATAGTACAACGAGGACCTTTCGGTGGCAAGGACAGTATATATATATATATATATATATATATATATATATATATATATATATAAAATAAATGACAGAAACTGCATAAAATTCAACAAGGTTGCCCTACAAATCTGTAGAAGGATCCTGGCTGACTGAACAAGACAGTGGACTAAAAGGAAATTAGCCATGAGTGTAGCATACTGATGACACTAACTTAGATCTCTTGAATAAATAGTTTGGAAAATGTATACACCACCTTAATAAAACTTTGTCCATTACTGAGGCCCAAGAGACAATTATTTACAACCAAAAGTTAAAGTGTTGTTATTGTATGTCAAAGACTCAGGACAAATGTTGGCTTTTGAATATTTTATTTTGCAAAAGGACTATTTTTTAACCACGGTAGGTGTTAACAGTCTGTATACATCAATAAAATGTTAAGATGGACTTATGGTACTTTCTGGAATTACTGAAGTCTGGTATTCCATATAATGATGTTAAAATTTATCTATAGATTAAGAAGACAGAAATGATGACTATTTAGGCCCCTTCCTATGCACATTTATTTTGGGAACAATTTGAGGACACATACAATATAAAACATAACTAAATGTGTACTGTTATTATAGTGAAGATTTATTTGTGATGATATACTGTTTATCAGCCAGGAACAATCTTGACATTTGAGGAATCTCTTGACAGTTTGCAGCAGAACAGCTTGGACACTGGTTTTGCATATACTGTGAACATAAGTAAAAAACATATCTAGATTTAGAAATGTATGTAGGGAACAATATAAAACAGTTCTCCATAGGAAGGATACTACAAGGAATTCATTTCTCTTTGCAGTCAATGCATACCAGCAGCATTTAGCTAACTCATTGCCATGTACTGGACTTTTAATGGCCAGATGCATGATATGAGTTCAATAAAGAATCCATGGATATTTTACTGGACTGTCAGGCAATGTTATTAAATTCTATGAGAAATGGGAGTTCATACTGCTTGAGGAACTTCCACGCTACTTGGTATCTAACACTACAATGATACTGATGACTTTGAAGACATTTACTTTGTCAGAAGGTATGCCTCATTTGTTGACAAGATTGTTACGTTCACTTGGAATATTCTTTTATAGGATTCTATTTTAAATAAGATTTTTAAATGCTTCACCAAAACTGTTGTACAGGGTTTCATTAAGTCTACAGGACTGTCTTACACATTCTGGTCTTTTTCCTTTGAGTGGTGCAAAGTTAGAGGATGGACATTTTACTTGCTCTACCTGTTCTGTGAAATGGTAATGATATTCGAAATCTTTGTTATTTGCAACCTTTAGCATAGGGTTCTGGGACATTATACTTGACAGCCTGGACAGGCAGTCTATTGTTTCACCTGTTTCTGTGTGGTCTTTGTTATCTGGTGGTACCACATGAATTGTGAGGCAAAAAGTTTTAGAATATCATACGAATGTCTGAAAAAAGGTGAATTTCATTCCTGTATCTAAGCATTCTCTAAATTATCATAGTGAGATGACTGCCTGCTTAGGCTTGAGGTACATTATGGAATCAGAACATAATGTTTATTTTTAAATATGTCTCACTTCCTTAAGAAAAAGGAGGCAGATCTCATTTTAAGTACAATACTTTAATCCTTGGTGGCGTGAATGACACACTGCATTTTTGTCAGTTTTCTGTAAAGTGTCTTACAATATTTCTCTTTAATTTATATTCTGTGATTTTTAAGAACATTCTAATAATTGTTTCTTGACTGCATAAGTCATTAAGTTACTAAATATGCAATTCTGTTTCCTGCACTAGGATCAAATGTTTTGAAGGTTGTTGGCTGATCAATGCACTAATTCATTTTAATGATATTTATTGTAGTTTGGTCTTTTACATTTATTCTCTCTGAGTGTTCAAATATGGAATGCTAAATAATTTATTATTTTGTTAATAGTAAGATTAAATTGGTGGCACAATGGTGCAGCGGTTAATGTTGTCACCTCACAGCAAAAGGTTCTCTGGTTCAATTCTTGGCTGGGGTGCCTTCTGTGCGAAGTCTGCATGTTCTCCCTGCATTTGCGTGGGTTTCCTCCAGGTACTCCAGTTTCATCCCACATTCCAAAGACATGCACCTGGAGCATTTCTCTCTGGGCTTCTGCTGAAAATAGGCTCTGTCCTAGTCGGACTTTCCTGGTCAACAAATGTTAAAATAAATAAAATGACATTTATGAAAAAAAATAATTGTTAGCTACCATTGTCCTTAGATTTTTAATATTGGCATCATCCTTTACTATTTGACCATTCACTGCATAATAATAATTTGCCTTTTTTGCTAAATCTCATGATGTTATATTTACAGATTTTAAAAGGGAGATTATTACTACTTCATTGGGTGTGTATTTTTGCAGAGTATCTTGGAGAACTTTGCCATCTTTTATCTTAAGTAACAATGTTATCAACTTTGCAATGATCAGCATATTTGATTATCTATAGCCCATTTCCCACTTTTTCCCTTGAAAAGAATAGTTCAAAAAAATGACTGCAACATAGAACTCTGTGGAACAATAGCGGTAACCCCAGTCATAATAACCAGGTAATGTAGCACTCAGACGTCTTGTGCCCCTCTGCTTAATCGGTGGTTTACTCATTGTATTAAGTATGGACTAACGTATTAATGGATAGAACTGAATGTCTTAGCAAGGTAAAGATAAACAGTAAACACTGCAAGCTCTTCACAAGTGTTTCTGTTAACTCTTGATGGAATGTTTCAAGATTCAAAAGGCAAATTCTTCCCCTAGCAAGCCTATACTATTCCATATCTAACAGAAGTAGCTTGGTAATGCAGAACATTAAAAAAACATTTATTTGTATTAAATCCTAACAGCCAATTTTCCTATTTATAACTTTTTTGTGTGTTAATTCCACATTTTTATTATATCAATGTGACTACCACATATATCTCTTTTGTTAGAAGGCATATTTTCTCTTCTACCACATATGCAAACTGAAGAGGTGAGCATTATTGCTAAACCTTTTGCTTTTCTTTGTCAGGTTTACTCTCCTCGAGTGAATGCCCTGTGCTTACAACCTGTGTCATCCTTGAATATCAGTTTATTATACTTATAATTATGGCTGTACAATGGCTGAGGCAGGCATTGTACTTTGCCCATGTATCCATGAGAGCAAAGCCCGAGTGGGTACATTTTGCCAAATCCTGCTTCACTCATGGTATATTATCAGTTATTAGTATTATTTGCCAGAGTTATTAAAAAAAGTCTCCTACCTTTCTTAATATAATTCCAAAGTATAATGGATCTCTTTTCCATGTTAATATGGAAGCATACTTATAGGTGATCACTACTTTGGTGATAGAGTAGCTTTAGTTTGATGATTTAATGTTGACATGTTTTTCACTGTAATGTATTGTGCAAGCTGATGTTGTACTTTTTGGGGTTCCCCTTTTTTTCACTATGGTATGATTGCAGAGTTGGTATGTAGAATTTGTGGGTGGGGGAAGAGGCAGACCCTCCCTTAGTGGGGTGCAGGGGGACTTGCCCCTTGCCAAAAACAACTGTTTTTGTTTTTCTACTGTTTTTCAACTCACTGTTTTCAGTTTTAAATTTTCTTTGAAATTTAAATAAAAAAGTGATTTGATTCCATGTAGGTAACCCACTATATGGATGCACTTAAATAAAACTATAGCCACATCTATGTTACATACTGTGTACATGCCTGTCTGTTACACACTGGAGTATATAGAAAACAGTGACAGCATTTGTTTCCTGCCAGTGAGTATTTACTCAATGTAGGGTTGTAACAGTGAATTGTTTTCATAGTTCGCCATGTGTTCAGTCAGTATGCCTAATTGCAAGGTATATTATGCAGAGCAGTTGGTTTATTCTTATTACTATTATTTTGTTCGTGTTTTGCAAGTTGTGTTATAATAGTTGCAAGTTCAAATGTTGATGTGTCCTAAGCTAATTTTTTTTTGCTATGGTAATTGTAGTTTATCATTACAAGAAAAACTCTCTTTAGTCAACAAAACAGTTAAGATTTAGGAGTATTTTTCATAATGGGTGCTTAATATGAGATTATGCAGCCTTGGTAACTAAGACTGGTAACTAATTACTAATATTTTTCATGATATGAACTCAAGAGAATACGTGAAAATCGTAACACGTTGCATCTTCTCAATCTGACCTGCCTTTCTCCTACAAATCAGTAAAAATAATTAGAAAACTTGCACAGAAAACTGTAATTTGCAAATATCTGCTATCTGACATTCCTGTTTTGTTAGTAAATCCAACACATATGGGATATTGGGGAAAAGTAAACCAAGATTTAATTTTTTTAAGGATAACACTCTTGTAGCAGTAAGAATAGTAAATGGACTTACCCTCAAAGATATAATTTGCTGTGTAGTCTGATTTTTAAGCTATGCCACCCCACAAGGGAGAGTAATGCCTATCTTGCACAGCTACTATTCCAGTGTCACTTGCATGTCCTAAACATAAAAAACATTTTCAAAAAGTAAACACAAAGTCCATGAACTGCAAAGGTGAGGCTTCAGAACAGCAGCTTCAGTTTAGTAAAAAAATATACTCCAAAACAGCAACCTCAGCTTAATAAGGTGTATACTCAAATTTCTCCAACCACAGAACAAAGATTTGGATTCCACTCGGCTGCAACACAGTTTTATTGGTACACAAGCACTTTCACAAACAGCTTCTTCAGGTGTATAACAACCATTAAAATACACACACCTTATATAACACTTAAAGTCAGTCACATGACTCTGCTTAACCATTTTTAAAGGCATATATACACATTCTAAGTGTTACTTTCTTGATCCACTCTTACAAATTCTAAACTTATATAGTATAAAAAATATAAAAAATATATGTTAAAAGCATACGTAAAGTTCTAAAAAATTCAACATTCACCCATTCAATGGTCTCTTTTTTAATATTGGTCTTATAGGAATAGAATCATTCAGTCCATGCCCTGAACTAGCCCTTAGCCTAATAATCCATTCAGCTTCTTTTTCCTCAGTCCTTGCTTTTATATCACCCCCTCTTATATCAGTGAATGTTCTACATAAGACAACAAATTTAAAAACATGTTGTTCATTGGTAACTGACACATGCTTCGCTAGTGCATTAAAACTACTTCTTTTCTTAATGTGATATAGGTGTTCTCTTATCCTATCTTTTAAAAGACGATTTGTTTTCCCTACATACAATTTGTGACATGCCTGGCAGATAGCCAGATATACTACATGTGCTGTATCACATTTTGCATAGGTTCGCATATAAAACGTCTCCCCTGTGTCAGGGTGTTTAAATTGTGAATCATTACAAATAAAACTACAAAAGTTGCACTTGCCACATGGTCTAGTGCCTTTTCATTTTCTCTACCTTTCAGTTCTCTGTCTATACACAGCCTTCTTTTTAAATTCTTCTTATTTTTAAAGCTAAATTGTGGCTTTGTGCCTACTAACTCTTTCATTTTACAATCTGATGTTAATATATTCCAGTGTTCATTTATAATACTAGTGTACAGCCCAACATCTCTTGAATAATTTAAACACATCCTTACATTCTTGTGAGTCACTTTCTCTTTCCCATTCACTAATTGTTTTGAGAAATATGGTTTAGCCTTATTCTCTCTTTTACTCATCACATCTTCCATGTTTTTAGTTACCATTCTGTTATCATAGCCTCTATCTAGTAATTCTTTTCCTGTCAAAATTAGCTGTTTCTCATATTCTTCAGTTTTTACACTTAATCTTGACGCCCTTAGGAACTGGTTTTGTGCTACATTTCTGAATATAAAATTGGGATGCATACTATCTCTACTTAATAATTTGTTTGCATGGTAGGTCTTTCTGTACATTCTTGTGCTAATCTTGCCTATACTATCTTTCTCTACATAAACATCCAAAAAACTGATACCATCAGTAGAACAATTCATGGTAAAGTTAAGAAATTCTGTAGAGTTATTAATGAATTCTAGGAATTCATATAACTGACTTTCTGTCCCTCTCCATAAAAGAAAGAGATCATCTAAAATCCCCTATAAAACATAATCATTTTATCAAATTTTCCTTTTATAACATTTTCCATTTCCCATTTGGACATAACAGCATTGGCATAACTATTAGCACAAGGAGTGCCCATTGCCACTCCATTCTTTTGCCAATACATATCTTCCCTAAATACAAAAATGTTATTTTCAAGCACTATTTTTAACAGTCTTTGTAATATTCCTATGGTTCTACTTCCAAATTCCTTATTCATCTCTAATAGATGTATCACATTTCTAATACCAACTGGATTTGGTATATCTGTAAGCAGCGATACTACATCTAATGTAACAAAAAAGTACTGTTCTGATATATTTGTTTCATTAGTAAATTCATATAAATCTCTGAGAAAATGCTCTGTATCTTTCAAGATATACTTTGATTTGTATATCAGGGCCTTCAAATTTTTCTCAATGAATATTGAAGCCGGTTCAGTACACCAGTTTTTTCTGGCTACTATTGGTCTCATTGGGGGTCTGATGGAATTTTTATGGAGTTTAGGCAACCCCTGTATCTTTGGAATAGTTGGATCTGTAACTACTAAATATTTGACCATATTATTATCACAAAGCTCTAGTTCCTCAAGGTGTCTAATTTCTTTTTCTACCCTTGATATCATATTTATACTTTGTATGGATGTAATTTTTTGATAGAAGTCAGTATTATCCAGCATTTCTAGCATCAAACTATTGTAATCAACTCTATTCATAACCACCGTTTGCCCTCCCTTATCTGCTGGCCTAATAGTTATCTGGTTATTACTCTCTAAATCATGCATAACTTTAAATTCTTCTTTACTTAAATTATGCCATTTGCTACTTTCCTTAAGTTGTTTCAGCTCATAATACATTTTATACATATCAGAAATACAAGTTTGCTCAAATGCAAATTAAAGCATTAAAGCATTTGATTAAAACATTTTGTTTTGGTACAAAAAGACTCAGTTTCCTGAATGTAGCATCAGACTCTTTCTGCTCATTACCAAATAATGTTTTCAAAGTCAAGTTACAGGTAAACAGTTTCAAATCGAAAATAATATCTGAAAAAATATTTTGAGATTTACTTGCTTACTGCTTGCTGCTTCTTGCTGTGGGATGGATATGAGGTGTTCTTAAGACACTCAGTCTTGCTGGCTGGATTCTGCTAAAATTCAAAGTCTGATTATATTTGCATTCACAGTCTGTTGCATACAGAAACTTGCAGAATATACACTGATGAGAGAATATACTTTGCAGCACTTGTCTTTAAGAGCAGTAACCAATAACTTTTATAATAAATAAAACTGGACAAACGTTGCAGCTTAAAAGTACTGTTCCAACTTTACTTCTCATATAGTACAGATGATGTGAGAGATATAACATTTACCTTGGGACTTGTGTCCCTACCAAACCTCTCACCTAGCTGGATTTATACAGCTCTTTATATACAGTTTTAGTCCTGTAGAAACAATACTAAGCTTCCTTGTTTAACAATGTCTTGTAAGAGACCAGCTTTTCTGACAGTGTGAATATCCTGTAACAGTGTCCTGATGTCCATGTAGAAAAACATATTTTTGAGGAAACACATTGTCTGTATTCTATTTGGATCTGTGTATATGACCATATGTTCTTGTACCAATGCTGATAAGCATATCCTGTTTTTTATGAAGAAAAACATATTTTTGAGAAAACACATTGTCAGAGATCAGCTTTTCTGACAGTGTGAACATCCTGTATTTTATTTGGATCTTTGTATCTTGTGCCATATCCTGTATTCCATGCAGGAAAAACATATTTTTGAGAAAACACATTGTCACAGTGTCATAAACATATCCTGTTGTTTTAGGAAACATATTGTGCCCATTTTTTATATGCAGAATTCTTTAAAAGCAGATTTTGCATTTTTGTTCTTGCATACATCCTGTTTGAGTCTGTAAGGGAATAATGTCCATTCTTTAAAAGCAGATTTTGTATTTTTGCTCTTGCATACATCCTGTTTTGAGTCTGTAAGGGAAGAATGTCCATTCAGCAGATTCCTTTTCCAAGCCATGGTCATTTAGTATGACTGCTGATCACATATTACTTAAACTTTGTTTCTGCATTTAAGCAAGCCTTTTCTTTCAGCATATTTACAACATAATTAATTTCAGATTTATATTCATAAAATCTAACAATTCCCTCTGTTTTTAAACATACTCAAAACATTTTATATAGAAAACACAAGAAACAAACCTTTAGTTTGATACAACAAATCAAAATGCAATTTTACATAGTTAATACAATGATATTAAAGTATTACTACCAAAACTGAATGTATTTAACAACTTTTTCTTTTGCAGACCATTCTGTGAAAATATTTTATCAGTTATGAGCTGTGTCTGCTTTAGTTTAACTTGATCAATTTATTCTTTTGCAATCGCAGAATTTAATTTATGACTTTTTTATTAACTCTTTGCAGCTGTTAAATTAACTATGAGACAATAACTATGTGCTACTGCAAGCATTTATACACTACTGAAAACACACAATTTCAATGTCATTTTAACCATCACATTGTGTTCATGTCTCTGAACTGCTACAATGTATTCTGTACAGTATGTATTTACATAGACTGTTTGCTGTTCATGCATTTCAATTTACTAGGTATACTGGACCCACTTTTTTAAATCATGTTTTTTCACACATATTTATTACTAGACATTTATTTAATTTGTACTGAATTCTTCTGCATTTGTACATACAATGACTATAAAGTACATTTAGTCTAATCTTACAAATTTAATAACATTAATATTAAGCAAAATCTTGGAAAATGTTTGTCTCTTTAGAAATATCTAGTGGAATTGACACCAAATGCATATGTCATGTTATTTTAAACTACATACTCAGCAATTAGAAACATTGATGCTTTTTTATACCAACATTGTTTTGCCAAAAACATATTAAAAATAGTGACCATTCTTAGAAACATTTATGCATTTTGCATATCTTTATTCTCTCTTGTATAGCTTTATCAATTTTAAGCCATTTCTTGTTTTTTAAACTATCTCTTGTATAGCTTTACAGTTTAACAGGTTGTAAATACAATTTCATACTAAACAATACAATAATAACCATTATGATAGCTATTAACAACTTGTAAAATATCTTATCCTGTCAGGTTTAATCCAGTTTACCAGTATTTCTAATACACTAATACCTGTTTTTTTCCTCTCCCTAAAAGAGTATTGTCAAGAATGAATGAGATATTTTTTTTTTCCTGTAGCTTTATTTTAGACCCTTGTTGTTTATTTTTTTCAGTAGCTTTATTTCAGACCCTTGTGCAGTGCTGCTTATACAGTCAGTGTAAAACTGAGAAAGTGCCCCTCCCCCTGTAGTACTTCAGCACTGTTTTCCTGCCCTATGCTGTAAGAATAGAATGTATGTCAGCCTAACACTATGGTTATACATTTATTTTATTAAATTATGAACTTTTGTCTGATTTGATAATTTTTTATAAAGCTTTTGCTGTTTACTACCACTAGTAGGCATTTACATTCTCCTGCATAATTGATTTGAACTGTATATATACTATAGCCCATTTGCTGGCTCTACTTGATGCAACTGGGGTTTTTTTTTGTCCTTTTAACATTTACTTGCAAACAGATTATAAGTGACATCTATGCACAATTGTGGCATTTTATTACAATTACCAAATAGTGTTGCCTGTAAACATTTTAACAATTATGTTTTAATAACAATGATGCTTTAGAAAAACTCAAGCTACTTGCCTGGCAATCAGTCTTGTTGTTTATCTTATCTTTCCAGCATTTCCTGTAACTATTCATTCAGTCTAGAAAGGTCTGAACTCACATTTCATACTCTGTAAACTATAGTTAATTCTTTTGGCATTTTTCCTTTAATGTGATTGTGATTTGCATAACTATGCATTTATACAACATAAATAGACATCATTTTACAATTACCTTACATGGATTTCAGTATTTTTTATTTATTTATCTATTTAACTGTCCTGCCATTAATTTTACAAAAACTGTTTGACTAATACCATCTGTGATTTTCTTTTTAAAATTCAGAATTTTAACTGTTTGGTGTTACTATATAATTATAAACAAATTGTAAAAAACAAAATAGATATTAGTTTAACCAACACATTTATATTTATATTATTTATATTTGCTAATGTCTGCCTTTTACTTTTGTGTATTGTAAACAAATGTACTCTAGATGAAAAGAACATACATGGATGTCTGTCTTATATCTGTATATCTTTATACAAGTATGCCAGTCTTGTGACTTTAAATTTTTACTCATCTATTTTTATTTAATTTTATACACTAGAACAGTTTTGTTTTCCTTTTGACTATTCTAATGAATGGCATTCATATGCTTTACTTTACTGTAGTACTGATAGATGTCTTGCTTTAACTGAATGAAAGTAAAACATTTAAAAATGATTTGTCCAGACATCAGATCCTACTATCCTATCATGTATGTTTAACCATTTTCAAAACATAAACATATTATAAAATATATTTCTTTTGCACAGATTAACTGTGTATGCAGGAAGTTCCCAGTCTCTGTCAGTTCAGCTAATTTATTTCCTTTATCCTGCAACTGCTGTTGAATTTCCAGTAATGTTGCATGGTCTTTCTGACATTCTTTAGTAAGCTGTTCTGCTGAATTTGAAACTCCTATGCACTTTTGAAAAGATGTATATATAACTTGTCTAAGCTTCCTGAACTCATTGTGTCTGTCTTTTAGAAGTTTACTACATTCCTTTGTACCAAAATGTACTAGGGGTTCTATCAGTAACTGATTTGACTCACATGTGGTGACAGGACATAACTGTTCAACATCAGAATGTAATGGAAACACTTTACCCTTAGTTAATTCTTCAGATCTGTCTTTACAGTCTATTTTTATATTTGCAATATGATGCAATATTTTTATGACATAATACACAAAATGCAGTTTTGTTGAAGCACACAATAAACATTTGTCATTTTTCACATGGTTTTCTTTGAGATACCAGTCAAATATTGTAATACATTTGCATAATGCCTTACTATCAACCTGCCCTAATAAGGTTTTACATTTACTAATGTGCTGTGTATACCAACATAGCAATTTTTTACATTTGCTTAAATTATGCATGAAAATATCCATACTGTCGAATAGCAACCATACTAAAAATGTGACGAGAAAAAGTCTTACCAGTTAGCAAGAAAACAGGTGATCAGGCTGTTGTTGCAGATGGCTGGAAATTTTTCAAAGTCACTTGAGAAGCTGGGAAAGCACAACAGGCAGTGGACTGATGGGCTAGTGGATATCCCCCTTTTCTTGAAGAATTTATGGCACTGCGAATTTCTTGAACTAGTCTCACTCCGGATGTAGACGTCTAAAAAACTTTACTACTGCAAGCTGCATAAACTGGAATACTTCTGTTTAGGATTTACACATACGTACAAATGTTAGTTACTGCAATTTGACTGAAGTGACCCTCTGCAGGGCTTATCATCACTCCTCCTGTGTTTGAATTGCAGATTGTAGGTTCAAATGCAGGCTAGCTTGCCATTGAAAAAATTATATGGAGCTAGTCACTCAGCTGCCTCGCCATTGAAAAAATATTTTGAGATTTACTTGCTTACTGCTTGCTGCTTCTTGCTGTGGGATGGATATGAGGTGTTCTTAAGACACTCAGTCTTGCTGGCTGGATTCTGCTAAAATTCAAAGTCTGATTATATTTGCATTCACAGTCTGTTGCATACAGAAACTTGCAGAATATACACTGATGAGAGAATATACTTTGCAGCACTTGTCTTTAAGAGCAGTAACCAATAACTTTTATAATAAATAAAACTGGACAAACGTTGCAGCTTAAAAGTACTGTTCCAACTTTACTTCTCATATAGTACAGATGATGTGAGATATATAACATTTACCTTGGGACTTGTGTCCCTACCAAACCTCTCACCTAGCTGGATTTATACAGCTCTTTATATACAGTTTTAGTCCTGTAGAAACAATACTAAGCTTCCTTGTTTAACAATGTCTTGTAAGAGACCAGCTTTTCTGACAGTGTGAATATCCTGTAACAGTGTCCTGATGTCCATGTAGAAAAACATATTTTTGAGGAAACACATTGTCTGTATTCTATTTGGATCTGTGTATATGACCATATATTCTTGTACCAATGCTGATAAGCATATCCTGTTTTTTATGAAGAAAAACATATTTTTGAGAAAACACATTGTCAAAGATCAGCTTTTCTGACAGTGTGAACATCCTGTATTTTATTTGGATCTTTGTATCTTGTGCCATATCCTGTATTCCATGCAGAAAAACATATTTTTGAGAAAACACATTGTCACAGTGTCATAAACATATCCTGTTGTTTTAGGAAACATATTGTGCCCATTTTTTATATGCAGAATTCTTTAAAAGCAGATTTTGCATTTTTGTTCTTGCATACATCCTGTTTGAGTCTGTAAGGGAATAATGTCCATTCTTTAAAAGCAGATTTTGTATTTTTGCTCTTGCATACATCCTGTTTTGAGTCTGTAAGGGAAGAATGTCCATTCAGCAGATTCCTTTTCCAAGCCATGGTCATTTAGTATGACTGCTGATCACATATTACTTAAACTTTGTTTCTGCATTTAAGCAAGCCTTTTCTTTCAGCATATTTACAACATAATTAATTTCAGATTTATATTCATAAAATCTAACAATATCAGTGATGTTCATGTCCATAGCTGGTATAAAAGATAACCCCTTTTCTAACATGTTTGATTCAGAATGTGTTAAACCATAATCTGATAAATTTACAATTAATGTCTTACTTGTTGGAAGGCCTTTTTTATTGTAAATGGACTCACCAGACCTTCGTCGAGTTTTCTCTTGTTTCTCACTATACTTCTCCCCCTCTGTTGTTGTCGCAGTCTGCCTCTCCTATTCCTGCTCATTGATCTCTCCCTTATAGGCAGAGGAAAATTCAAGCCTAAAGGGCCAGTTCCTTTTAAAAAAGAAGACGTTGGATGTGCTGATGCATTTTTAATGTTGGAGGTTTCATTTTCTGCTTCGCAATGTATTTCTGTGCTTACTTGAAACGTCTTCTTCCTTGCTCCAAGGTTAGATGTCACCAGTGCATTCGAAACATCAGACTTCAAGGCGTTTGCTCTATCGTCATCACAACCACGCTCATCATCATGACCGCACCTGTCTGCTTCACTTGACCAATCGGTATCTCTCTAGAAGTCGAATTTTGTACAAACTGAATTCTCTCATTTACTTGTTGGGGCATTGAATCAATATTAGGCGCCATACTATTATGGTCATTTACATCTCGTGGCCAAGTGAAGATATGGCCCAACGAGAAGTCCTTCCAATCTCTACAAAGCTTCTTTAATTTAATTTGTAGAAGCTTTCTGGCATATACTGTCAGATTCTCAACCATATCAGTCATAGGTTTAAACAGTGCTTCTGTAGTATAAGTTTTACATATGTCAGTATATTTTTTCTTTAAACTGCCATTAGCTTTTATCATTTCTCTCTCTGCTGTCGCTACTAGCAGCTTTAAATACCCCAAGCTAGTGTTTATATTTAGTTGTTGCCATTCACTTAGCAATATGGAGTCACACTCAGTCTGTGCAGGCATTTTGAGCACTCTTAAACCTCGAGGTATAACACGTTCTGTTAAACAAGCTTCTAAATGAAACTTCTCATATTGTACCCGTTTTAGTTTATATAAATCTTTTTCTAATGAGAAAATATCACTTCTCATGGCCAAAAAATCTATATTAGAATGTTCTGTCCCTTCAATGACCATATCACTTTTCAAAAGTGGATTTTCGTCTTCACTCACCTTGGATAAAAATAATTCTAAGTTGTTTTCAGTCCATTTCAGTTTTAAGCCCGGTGTATATTCAAGTTCTATGTTATCCATTTCAGCAGCCATAATTCCTGAACTTTTATCTAAAAAATGTAGAAACTTCTAAATGATAAGTGTTATATAAGGTGTGTGTATTTTAATGGTTGTTATACACCTGAAGAAGCTGTTCGTGAAAGCGCTTGTGTACCAATAAAACTGTGTTGCAGCCAAGTGGAATTCAGATCTTTGTTCTGTGGTTGGAGAAATTTGAGTATACACCTTATTAAGCTGAGGTTGCTGTTTTGGAGTATATTTTTTTACTAAACTGAAGCTGCTGTTCCGAAGCCTCACCTTTGCAGTTCATGGACTTTGTGTTTACTTTGTGGATACTCTGGAATACTTTTATGCAAAGGTGCCTGTAACATTGGGTGGTTTGTATCATATAAAAAACATTTTACTGCAGTTTAATTCCATTTTCACATACATTCATTAGCAGTTGTATTGCTTTTCCTGTTTATAATTAGTATTTATGATTATTTTGTATTATATTCTGGTCAATACATACTTTGAATCATACTGTTTTTCACATGGTGACAAAATAAGCAAATAAAAGCTAAATGTGCTATTTGCAATGAGATGTTTATTGTAATGACTTATTGAAGTAAGTGACTAAGAGTGCTTTTCATGGACAAAAACCTCTAGACACTTCTGTTGTATGTCGTTTTTTTGTCCTGTGGGAATCTGAATTATATGGATGATTGTGAGTACTCTTAAGAGATTTAGCAAAGACACTGAAGTAAGGATACATAAACCTTTAAAAGCTTTGATTATACTGGAAAAACAAGATAGAACAAGTTGGAGGCTGTTCATTCTTCAAAATCGACATATAACCCTAAGGAAGCATGGAGAAATCATTAAAAAGAGGTAGAAAAGAAGAAAAAAAGAAATGTAAACATATTTCTTCTGACTTTTGTTGTAATTACCATTGAGATATTTCTCCACAGGGGAATACAGCCAAGTCAAAAAAAGATGGAAAGTAGCCATTACCTACAGCAGTCACAAGAAAGATGTGACAATATCAACAGCTCAAGAGGTAACACATTCACCTTTGGTGTTGGAAGATCAAAGGGCTCTGTGTTCTATTCCAACACAATGACTTGTATTCATTTTCTGGGCTTCCTTCTCTTTGGTGTTTATTTATTCAATATAAAAGTCAGTATCAAGGGACTGAGGCTAAGGAAGCCTGGCAGTTATCTCAAAGGTTTAAGGCTATAAGATGTTAACAAGCTGTTTTCTATGGGTAAATGGTTTGATTCCCCCCAACATTCATTTGCCTATTTTGTGTCCATGAGCAAGTTATTTAACCAGGCAGTGCTTTGTGGCAATTGGGAATTTTGGCTAGGTTTCTTAATGGTCTCCTGAACCACATACTTAGTAACAACTTATAAACCTTATGACTGTAAACTGGAGGCTGATATCAAAGTTCATTCTGATAATGAAATTCCTCAGCAAGGGATAGACCAAAACAAATGACTGATGTATTAATCTTTAGTTTACCCTCAACACCAAGAAATGCAGCATAGTCTCATTTGGTAAATCTGGCACCACTACTACTTACCATATCGGTAACATTCCACTGACACAGTCATTAGGGATTGGGGCATGTATTTGCCGACTGTCCTTTGACAATGATGTCTCTGTGGTGGTTAGAAAACCCTTCATTCTTGCACAATTTATTCTTAGTGATATCTCCTCAGGACCAATGGAAGTTATGACCCCATTGTAGTCATTCTTTATAAGGTCCATCATTGAATATAATACACCCATCATCATATACCTCACTAAGCACCTAAACAGCTTGACAGACCTCAACATTTTCTCAATAAGCATATCTAAGATCTCAATATTCTTAGCTAATGTGATAAACTGTACTCAGAAGGGTGAGTTCTGCTTAATCTTTTGGGCTATGAATGACTCCACACTCTTTCTATTCCTTCACATAAACAAAACCAGTGGTAAAGCAAGCACCCATCCTAGAGACCTTCACATGGAATGTTATAAAGTTGGCATGGCTGATATCTAATCCAATATAACCTCCTTTTCTGGAACAGGACTGCCCTTACCTATTAAGTTGTGTACTTTCCTAGCAACCTTTATAACCAGCCCAGATGACTGGATGGGTGATCACAACCTTTCACCTTGGATATATTAAGTAATTCTAATTAATGACATTGTTAATCTCCCACCTGTACTGTGTGATGTGGCGGAGTTTCTTGATGATCTTCATGGCTATATGAGGTATACTTGACGGAAAGTGGATTGTGAAGAGAACGCTTAATAAATCAACAACTTTTACATTTGTTAGGAGTTTGTGAGTGAGTTTCTTGGAGTTCAAGCGATTTGTGTTGGATCTTCATGGATGTAAGCTCAATAAGAAATTATGAATCTAAGCATACTTTTGCCAGTGAAGATCCTTGAGGACACCATGAATTTTAGTGAAATAGTCACTCTCAGGGTACTTTCTGAAACAAAACCATCTAAAATGTTTCTAAAAAGAAAACAACCATCTAAAAATTGTCTTTCTTTTACTCTAATACATGAAGCAGTGCAAGTACCAATTCAGGTCCATGACCCAGTCTTAAATTACCTCAGCTTCAAAGAGTGTCTTCTAGTAGTCAAAATATGGTGCAGACCAAGGAACTGGTAGCTATTACAACCTGTGACAGACAGCATAGCCTGGATCATCAAAGTACATTCAATGAAAGTTTGGAGGTATTTTAGGCTTTTTTGACCCTTGCAACTACAACACTGGAAAAAACAAGGAAAATGGCTTTTTGTGAAACTGAATCTCAATGGGACTTGAATGCTGACTGCAATGACCATCATTTTTTTAATCCACAGTTTCTCTCCTCAGCCTTTAGAAACTCTATTAGTATGATAAAACAACTTTATGGTTTGGTGTTCAATAAAAATCATTGTTTTCAAATATTCCGCAAACACAGCCTTGGGTAAAACCTCTTCTTTGCTATAATTTCACGACTATAATGTTGTTGTTGTTGTTGGTCTTTCGGCTTTCATAAGGGGTCGCCACAGCAGAACTCCGGTCCGCTAATGATTGGCAGTAGATTTTTTTTACAAAACACTGAGGTGCCAGCTCAATGCCCAACCTTCAACAAAGGCATGCCCATTTACGCACGCATGTCTTTCGAACACTACCCAACCGCGGGGAGGACATGCAGACTCCACACAGAAGGCACTCCCACCAAGCCAAGCCGAGACTCGAACAGGAGAACCTCTTGCTGTGAGGTAACAACATTACTGCCGTACCAATAAATAGCAATTACAAGTTATTTTAAATTCACAAAGCTATGGTCAAAAAAAGGGCTACAAAGTACTCTCCTGCAGGGCCAGAGAGGGCCTGTTAATGTTACAAAAATAAAAACATGTCTTACTCTCATTTGCCAAAAAAAAAACAACATCTGCAAGTTAAGTTTCTGCTGCTGTGTTACTACTTGGCCACTCTAGTTCCAGGAAGTCTCTCTTTCTCCTTTCCTGTACATTTGGGCCAATTAGTGTATGGTTTCCTGCGGCATCACACTCAAAGTACAGTATTTCATTTGTTTCTACTTGCTGTTCATTGTTTTAAAGCTTTACACAAGCATTTTAATGCAGAAGTACATTTCATGTTTTGCATACAATGATTCTTATATGAAGTTATGAGTTGCCCCATTTTACTTTTAAGAACTTAAGTATTTTGCTGCCAGACAGCAGCCATTTTAACATTTTGCTATGACGCTTCACAGAAGCGTATTGCTACCATTTGACAGCATTACAAATCACATCTTATTTTTCGCACACAAAGCTCTGTATATGGAGTCATGTGACTTTACTTTTTAGAATTTGAGTGTTTTGCTGCCAAACAGCAGCATTTTGCAATGAGATCATGTTTTACACATTCTAAATTACTATCAGAGCTAGGAGATGTTTACTTTTTGAAACTCAAGCTTTTTTTTTTGACAGATAGCATTTTCTGGGATCTTTTTTTAGAACTAAAACATTGAATATTGTGCCATTTGGTGTGTGTGTGTGTGTGTGTGTGTGTGTGTGTGTGTGTGTGTGTGTGTGTGTGTGTGTGTGTGTGTGTGTGTGTGTGTGTGTGTGCGTGTGTGTGCGTGTGTGTGTGTGTGTGTGTACCTAAACAGACTAATAAGTCAATGAGAATTGTCTTATGCTAGTCATTGAAGCTATCAACAATGCCATTTGTTTTCATAATTATTGCCTTAAAAACTCTACCTCAACTGCCATATTTTAATTACTTTCTTCATTTTTCTGCTAAATCACTAGAATTACAAGTAATTAATAATGTCAGCCAGTCACTAAAGTTTCATAATTCTCATTGTTCAGAAAATGCATGTCCACGCAACACCTGTTGTTGTGTAAACTTTTTAAGAGAATTAGAGTTGTCCAGTAGTTAATTAAGGCTCTAAGCTGTTAGCAAACTGCTTCCTATAGTCAAAATTAAAGGGTTTAAATTCTTTGACCTCCATTTGTCTACTCAGCAAGTCACTCAGATAATGTTCCTGAGTCGCTCCTGGGAAGGAACACTTTGTCCAGTGAGTTTACCTATTTAAGAAATGGGCAGAAAATATTTGTGTTTCTCCATCATTTTTGGCTTTGACCAGAATTCTTAGGCAAACAAACCAAAATGCGTTTTGGTCTGTTCCTTGTAAAATGTGTGACTTTCTGGCAAATCATTGTAGACTGCAGTCACTAAATACTTGCATACGAATTTAAGACTTTGTGCTCTTCCGGAAATGTTTGCAAATGCTAAACTTGTTGTTCTAGCAACTTTCTAAGTATATAAGAGAAATATTTAAAATCATTTCCTGTTTTATGGCTTTTTTTGGCTCTGACTTTTCAGCTAAGAGGCTGGGACGTGCACTGTATGGTTCTTAAACCTATGAGCTGAAATACACTTCTGCATCATTATTTACGTATTTGTTCATAAAATCACAAGTAATCATCTGAATGTACGCAATCATACAAGGGGCTGTAATTGAAGCTCACATCTGTGTGTGTGTGTGTGTGTGTGTGTGTGTGTGTGTGTGTGTGTGTGTGTGTGTGTGTGTGTGTGTGTGTGTGCGTGTGTGTGTGTGTGTGTGTGTGTGTGTGTGTTTAAATACTTAGTTCCTGCATCTCAATGTAGTTGTGTAAAGAAAAGAACAGATTGTGCTTAACAGGAACATCATAGGTTCATAGGTTCATAGGTTGGTACTAGGCTATCAGCCCTAGGACCTATACAAGCCTAGCCATAACAATTTCCTGGCTATTTCTTCCCAAAGGCATTTGATACCATTTCTCACTCCCTACTGCTTACTAAACTCTCTAGCTTTAGCCTATCTCCCCCCACCCTACAATGGTTTACCAACTATCTCAGCAATAGGCAGCAATCTACCAGATGGCAGCACTCCTCCTCCTCCTCTTTCATTACTACTAACACAGGTGTTCCTCAAGGTGCAGTTCTGGGTCCCCTCCTTTTCACTATATGTCAATAACTTTAGTTCCCTCAACAACCCTAGTACCAAATTGTTAAGTATCATCATTGATGACAAATTAACTTTTGACCTTCACATCCACAACATAAAAAAAAGCAGCAAAAGCAGGGTGCCTTATATAGGCACATCTATTTCCTTAGTCTCCCTGCTAAAAAGGCCTTGGCCTCATCCTTCCTACTTTCAACCCTTCTATACAGAGCCATCAGACATCATCAGGCAAACCATGTTCTTTGAGTATGATTCTTGGTTTCCTTGTTTGACTGACTGTGTTTATTAATTGGCTATGAATAAGCTGGGCAAATATTAACTATGAATGCATTTTTAATTTAACTTGTTTTTTGCAGGCAAATGGATGAAATACATGGCATTCGTCACAAACAGTTTGTCTGGCACTTAATGCGGTAGAGCTCTCAATGAGCTGTTTTCTGTAGTGCAGGGTTAGATTCCCTCAATTTTGTTTGTCTAGTAAGCAAGTCTGACCAAGTGACATCAACAGACAGTACTCCTAGGCTGCCCCTAAAAAGAGATATTCGGCTTCAGTGATTTGTTTCAAGCAGCTAGTAAATTCACTACACATTTGTCTTTTGAATTCTTGCACCTTTCAGATAACTTCTAATTATTGCTTCACCATATGCTGTTTGACTATGGATCAAAGCACATCTCTTGTACTTTAATGGTTTTCCAGATGTATTTTCAGTAAATGTGAGTTTCAAAGGAAGAGAAGTTTTCTGCTGTTCATGCTGTCTGTCTTCAATGTAAGTTATTTCTTTTATTCGTCAAATGGCTTTCAGAGTTTCTGCTACATTTTTTTTATTATCTGCTGCAAAATTTTTAAAGAGATTTTAAATTAGATCCAAATCTGTGTGACCATTGTGAACATAAAAATAGTATGCATACTGACAAGTTTATTTATTTAGTTTAGTTAGTTATTTGATTATAAACATTTGTTTACCGGGAAAGCACAGGTGCCCTTTTTCAGTGAAGGCTTGGAGAGAAAAAAACAAGGTATCATATTTAATGCAATCAATATTTACAATACCAAATTTTATAATTCAGTTTCAGTGAATGCATAACACAATAGTCAGTATAATGAAATTTGTATTGATATTCGCAAGCCTTGTACTGAGACTTTACAGATAGAAGAGTGGTATATAAGATAGGTAGGAGCAATTTAAGAAATACAATAGAGTAAGATATTAGATGAGATAAGCAACTTTGTTAACAGAGAGGTAGAGATGGAATAGTAATTTGGTTGTGCTAATTAAAAGTAGGTATAATTGTTTAAGAAGTACAATAAAATGAGGTATTAGGAAGAGATAAGCAGGTTAAGAGATGCAGTGCATTAAAGGAAGGTTTTAGAAAGGTGGTGAGGGGTGTTAGAGAGCGATGTCCCAGATGAGGAGTAGGGACAAAGCCGGGAGGCAGAGAGGAAGTCTTCTAGTAATGGCTTGAAAAGCAGAAGGGATGATAGACCTGATTGATATAGGAATTATATTGCAAGTTCTAGCTACAGTACTGGAATAGAGACTGAACCCATTAGCCCATTCTAGTTTGTAGATGGTAAGCTGTTGTTTATTATTTGACAGAAGGGGATGATTTGGAAGATAATATTGGAGTGGAGGTCTAAATGCAGGGCAGGCAGATGGGCAATGGATGACTTTATGGGTTAAGGTGAGCTGAGTATAAGATATGTGGTGAGGAAGTTTTAGACAGTTAGCATTTTAGTGCTAAACAGTGGTAGGTCCAGTATGGTTTGTTGCAAGCAAATCTGACAACTTTGTTATAGCACTGTTCAAGTTTTGAACTAATCAAGGCTTGTAGGTTGGTCATGATAGGAGCTTCATATAGGAGATAGGGTAAGAAGCAAGTGGTAAATAGTGTTATCTTGGCAGATGTTTTAAGGAATTTCTTTATTCTATGTAGAGTGCCCAGTTTTTGATGGGTTTTCCTGATGCTGTTGTGGATATATAAATCAAATTCAAGACTGTTGTTTTTTGTCATGCCAATTAGTTTTGTATGTAGTGTAACTTCAGTCATGATATTATTTAAGGAAAAAATTTTAAAGTTGTTTTTTCATGGAAATGGGACTTTGGAAAAAAAGAGAAGTAATTTAGTTTTTTTTTTTTTTGCGGGAGGCTTAGTAGCAGGTGCTTATTTTGTAGCCAACTTTCAACAGAGTTAAAGGCTTCTTGAGTAATTCTGTGAAGATGTATTAGGTTGCTGGAAATGCATATTATGGTCAAATCATCAGCATGCTGTACAATGGAAGCTTGTAGAGAAGATTTATGTAAATTGTTAGTGAACATAATAAAGAGAAAAGGGCTGATAATGAAACCCTGTGGCACATCACTATTGACAGGAAGGGAGAAAAAAGTGGAGATCCGTTTAACCAACTGGAATCTATCGGTTAAGTAGCTGTTAAACTGTAGTATCATGGGTTGTACAAGCATGAGAGAAGAGAGTTGGTAGAGGAGGTTTTGGTGAGAGACTAGATCAAATGCTTTAGAGAGATCAAGGAATACAGAGAAAACAAGCTTGCCTTCATCCCTGGCTTGGTTAATAATATTTGAAAAAGTTAATAAGGCCACAGTAGTGCTATGGGTGGGTGTAAAACCATGCTGTGTGAATATCAGGAGCTTTTTCTGAAAACTATATTGAAGAAGCTGCTTGTGTGACAAAGGAGATAATATGACGATAGATTTCAAATTGGTTATATCAGCTGAGGTTCCTCCTTTATGAAGGGGAAGGATGAAGAATTTTTTCCATAGAAAAAGAATGTATGATTCATTGATAGATCTGTTAATTAGAAGTGACACAGGATAGGCCATGGAACTAGCGACCATCTTGAGGTATTCTGATGGTAGATTATCTACTGAAGGAGAACAGGGTTTCAGTTTAAGAAGTAGTGATTTTATGTAGGAGGTTGGGATGGGTTTTAGGGTGAAATAGGGGGTGTTTGCTGCTGAGGAGAAGATATGTCAGGATTATTGAGAGGAAAATCTTTAGTAAGGGCTTTAATGCTTTCTATAAAATGTGTGTTAAATTGAGCAACTATTTTGGAGGGAGTGTTATTTGGGGAGGATTTGGAGTGGTGGGTGTTCCAGGGTAGAGTATATTATTAACAGAAGACCAGAATTTTTTTACGACTAAAAGACTGATTTAGTAAAGGGTTACTAAAGTAAATTTTCTTGTCTGAAGAAAACAGTTTTGAACTTATGGTAATTGGGGAAAGAAAGCTAAGTAATAGGATAATGGTATGGCTGGAGAGGTCCAGTCCATTACCTTGTCTAAGGTCCCATTTGGGCACGATCCAGTTTTGCTTCACTGGATGGACAGGACCTTTTTAGGAACTTAAGGGCAGACCTAGCTTGTTTTCCTTGTTGGCTTGTTAATGGCTAAAATATTATTCAGCAGGACAGGCAGTCACATGATCACATACAAGAGTGTTCGACATTCAATTCAGGTAGTTTTCCTTCTAGTAAGGGAAGGGCACAGGGGTAGAATTAGAGATTGCAAGTCACCCCCCCCCCAGTGAAACCGTCAAACCCCAGCATAACCCACTAGTGGCCACAGTCAGTTCTAGCAGTGGTCAGAGAAGGTTCAAAGGTCAACAGATATTACGATAGTGACCTGGAAGTTGACTGGCTTAGAAGTACAGGAGTTCAAGGAAATACTCAGGAATCTAGCATCTCAGGAAGAGGAAACAGGTGGGAGTCAGCATCCTCCTTAAGAAAGACTCCAATTCACTTGCCTGTATCAGAGAAGGTAGGTGTGACAGGAGTGAGATGTGCAAAGGAAATTGTTCCTTTGTCAAACAACTTTGTTTATTTCAAACAAGGACCCAGTATTTTTAAAAGCATCAGCAGTGTCAAAAACAAATGTTAATACAAAGAAATACATTCTGTTGCAACCATAATTTTTCTTCACACATACACAGAAGAAACACACAAGGGATGTAAATACAAATCATGGTGTCAGCTTTCAGTTAGATCCCACTGAAGTTTAACAGCTACCAAACAGTAATGGTAAATAGTAGACAGTGATTTTTCTCAACGTATAGATGAGTGTATCTTATAAAGTTGTGAAAAACAAAAAACTGTGATACATCAATGGATGTTGGAATAGTCAGCAGCCCCTAACCTGATGATATGAGCTATCCATATAATCCTTATCTTTATATATCATATAAGTAGAACCCAGGTAGTATAGAGCATGGAAGGTAGGAGTGTAAATGTTAAAAGCACATCTAGCACAAATGGCAACAAGCACAGACTCCACAGTGCAGGTGTGATATGACACATGCAATATGTGCCAGTCAGCATCCTAGCCTGATAATTGTGAACCATCTGGGCATAGGCCTGATCACTATCCAACATCCAGAGCTCCAAAGCATTGGAATAGTAGAGGTGGAGCAAAAACAAAGCATGGATCTCTGCACAGAGTTCTAAACATGTAATACAACATTTGATCTAGGCAATATTCTTTCAAAGGAAATAATATGTCTTGATGAAAAACAGACACCTTATCCCTCAGTGTCAGCCCATACCTCTCAACGTCTATTATTTACACATAGTGCTATGATCTTGGCCAAGGTGGCCAACGGTCCCAGTTTTTCCAGGACAGTCCCAGTTTGGAAGTCTCTGTCCCGGAATCCCAAACATTGTCTTTGGGACACAGAAATGTCCCAGTTTAGACCCCTCAGTTTGAATGGTGACTTGGCTTTCCAGGGTGGCCAGTCCCCTTGCTTTCCCATCCTAAGCAGCTCTGCGGACTTTGCAATTTTTTGGGGATGCCATTGGGTATGAGGTAAGGTCAGATGCCTTCGCCCTGGCAGGAGCCTTCCAGGCTCTGCTGCCATCAGTCAGTCACTCCCTCAAGGACTTCTGTCATGGGGGGGTTCTGCTTGACCCCACTCACCCAGACAGGAGCTCTCCAGACCCTACACCCATCTGCCTGGTGCTCCCGTACTGACTTCTGTCAGGGCCAAACTCTACAGTCCTCCCTTTTGACCTGGCCAAGAGACCTTCCCTAGCAATGGCCCCCCATGTCAGGGGACTCCACCACCTGCATGTCTCCTGCAGGCTGCCAAATCGTGCCGGATTTCTCATGCCCTCAGAACCTCTAAGGGATGCTTCACTCTGATCCTGTCCACTCCTCTGGAACTCCTCTCGGTCACTGAGGGGAAGATCCTCTCTCATGAAGGCTTCAGAGTCCCCATGCTTTCCCATCCAGATCAGCTCTGAGTACTTTGAAATTTTTCAAGGATGCTGCTGGTTATGGGGTGAAGTTGGATGCCTTCACCCCGGCAGAAGCTCTCCAGGCCCCTCTGCCACCCATCCTGGTGCTTCCTCAAGGACTTCCATCATGGGAAGCTTTGCCTGACCCCACTCACCTGGGCAGGAGCTCTCCAGGCAACACCACTGTCCATCAGTTGCTCCCTTAAGGACTTCCATCATGGGGGGCTGTGCCTGATCCCGCTGACCCAGGCAGGAGCTCTCCAGCCCCCCGCTGATGTCTGCCCTAGTGCTCCCTTAAGGACTTCTGTTGTGGGGAGCTCTGCCTGATCCCCCTCACCCAGGAAGGAGCTCGTCCAGCCCTGCCACTATCTGCCTCTCTCCCCCTTCTACCCTTCCAGACTTCTGTCCCAGAGGGGGCATGGTCCATACCCCCTCACCCAGGCGAGAGCTGTCCTGTACCAGTCACTTTCCTCCTCTCTCTCTCTCCCTTCCATATTTCCATCGGGACTGACCCCCTCTGGGGTTCCATTTCTACCCAGGAGAGAGAGCTCTTTTCCAAGGTTCCATATCTCCTAACTGCTGCCAAATCATGCAGTGTCATGCATACTCTTGGAGCCTCTCAGGTGATCTCTCCAGCCTCATGGAACTCTGTTGGGCCATGAAGTCTCAGACAGTCCTTCATCCAGACTTCAGTGACACTGGTTCTCCACCTTGCCTTACACCTAGGGCTTTCAACCCCACAGGGGAGCTGGCCCTGGGATCCCTCATCTCTGCACTTTCTGTGGCACACCTCAGTCTTTCACCCCCACGGTGCAAAGCGTCGATGAATGTGCATCGCTTCAAGTCTCCTGGGTGGTGCTTTTCACAGAGTGGCATTCCCACAGTGCCTGGTGAAGGACAGGATGCCAACCTACCTGCCCCAGTCCGAGATGACATGGCTGCCTTATGCCCACTCCCATGGGAGCTGGGAGAATGGGACTGCAGACCTGGCTTTCCAGGGTGGCCCTCAAGTGTCCCAGTTTAGGTCCTGTAACAAAATGGTCACCTTGATTTTGGCCCTCACGTTTAGCCCTGCATATCCTACATTTACTTATATCCTCATAAGCTCAGACTTTTTTGTAAGGCATACCTTATTAAATAAATAAACTAAGTACATTAAAAGATTTCCTATTATTTGCTAAAAAGGATCTAGTATAGGAGGAACTTCTATTGTGAAAAATAAGAAAGTGCTCCTCCTTCTGACCCTATACTATTATTTTTAACAGTCAGTGGTATGATTTTTAATGCTTAGAGGTTGAGAGGTATATTTCACCCTATTTCCAGGAGCAATGGCCACATCATAAGAGGTATGATACAGATTCTAGCCATTTCCTTCCATATATAATCAATGGAGAAAGTAATTGAAGATGAGATGTGTAGATGGTGGCATGTATCAACCTTAGTCATCCTTTACTATCAGGGGAACAGTGACCACTCAAGTGAAGTTTTCTCCATGCTGTGTCCTTATCTGAAGCTAGACTGACAAGGATCCAACAAGCCATGTGACGTCTGATATGAATCCAGCTAAGTATATACAACTTTTCCAGTAACCTTTTTGTTAAATGGATGACAAAGTGGCAATTCTCTAGAAGGTTCACATCCTAAAATGTCTTCTTGAGACTATGGATAATCAAGGCTTCTTTTAATATAGATAGAAGCCCATTAGTCCTCGGTGAGCTGCAAATAGTCTTGTGAGTAATATATACTATGAACCACCAGCAGGCTGACCAAGATGCTCCAGAAAAAAAGTTTATTGTATCAGTTAAGCGCTTTCATCTGTATTAAGAACAAGACTTTATCAGAACCTTTCCTGTGAGTAACTGGACTAAGCAATTCAAGGCAGGATGTTACCAGCCTCGTAGGGCCAGGATCTAACACATAATATGTGAGATGCACAGCTGAAACAATAATCATGAATACAATGTATGCTCATACTCAGTCCAGCATAAGACTGGATCACCCATCTCAGACAAACTGCCATGCTCAGTACTAGATCCCTGGGGAAACACCTGCCTTATCTCAGAAATCTTGTCTGCAAAAATGTGTTGCTTCCTTGGGATATTCAGGGAGAAAACTCTGGGCTGTTCAGACAGACTGGACTGCACAGCCTGTCTACTACCTGAAAATCTGGAGCTTGACAACTAAATGCAGTAGAGATTCTATTACACACACAATCTCCCTCCTTCTGAGGGATCTTGTTTGGAGAAGGAAACTATATGTATATATATATATATATATATATATATATATATATATATATATATATATATATTTAACCCTCTGAGAAAAAAGCGGCGTTTGGAGGTACAGTGTTTGCTTTAGGCTCATATACAATTTCAAGTTAAAGAAGTAATGGCAATTAAGCCCAGTACATGCTGTATGTGCTGATGTGATTTTTTAAGATGTTCTTTACAAGATAAACCATCTTATCACCAGCAGTTATAAATAAAGGCAGAAATACTCTGCAACAATAAAGCCTTACTTGTGATGTTGTGGTTAGAAGGGTTTAACTGCAAGCTAAGAAAAAGGAGGCAGGGAAGACAAGACCCAAAGAAGGACATGAAGATGGGAAAGAAAATACTGGAACTTTTAGGGTTAGGAAACCTAGTTATAAAAGGTGATTCATTGGGGAGGGGGGGGGGGTACTGGTAAAGAGTTTGTATTTGGAAGCAACGTATTATGATTTTTTTTTCACACAAAATCTGGAGATGGGGCTTTCAAGATATAAATCTCTTCAGGTTAACTATAGTGTTTGGAATGCAAAAAATAGTTATATTTATATGTATATGTAATATGGGTAGCACTAGATTATATTAGGAAGTAATTAAATAATATTTTACAACACAAACAAACAAAGCTGAAGCAATGCTACAATAAAATAGCTCACTTTGCTACAAATTACCCTTTTAGAGCTCATCACCGTTCTGCCCTTAAGTAACTCAATTGGAATGGACTCCCACTTCACCTCCACTACAGTCAGCTACTTCTAGCTCATATTGTAATATACTAACCTGATAAGTATCTGGCACTAAAAGGCATGCTTCAACACTACCACTCTACTAAAGCTGTTTACTCTAAAGACAAGCTCCTCTTCTCTGTCTTTGCTTCTTCCTCCTATTCAAGGGTGCAGCAACCATAAAGCAAGGGGGAGGGAGCACCCCCCCACACACACACACACTTTTACAGCTGCAAGACCATGTACTTTCTCTTGGAAAAAAATGAATGGGCTGGTCAGCACTAAGCGACATAGGCAATTACCCACAGGTACCCTGGCCATAAGACTTCAACAATTAAAGAATCCATGTGTGCGTTGCCACAGATTTAAGCACAGTCCACTTATGCGAGGAATGTAAAATTCCATTGAGGGAAAATGGAGATAAGTGGGCCTGCCTGATCATATTTGTTGTCAGCTCTCTAAAGCAGAGAGTTTTCTGCTCACATATGCTCTCTCCCAATATACTTCCAGGTAAGGAGACTTTGTTGCTGGTTTGGGTTTTCATATGCTGCTGGGTCAGTAAGGAGACTTTTGTTTCTGGTTTGTGTTTTCATATGCTACTGGGTCATTGTTGCTGTGAGTGTGTGTGTGTGTGTGTGTGTGTGTGTGTGTGTGTGTGTGTGTGTGTGTGTGTGTGTGTGTGTGTATGTGTGTGTGTGTGTGTGTGTGTGAAATGCCCCAGGTAGATACACCCACTGGTTAGTGTTACTCAGGCTCAAACCCTGTACCTTAGGTACAATAAGCAAGAGCCTAAATTCTCTACCCATACCACCACTTCATAGCTCTCAATTGTACAGATTTTCCCAGAATATTTGGCTCATACTTTTCATCTGTTCATCTTAAAATTTGTGGTTTTCTGGCAAATCAGTGAGAACTGAATTCATTAAATAATGATAACCCTTTAAGTTTCAGTCTTCCTATCTTTCAGGAAATACATGGTAGCACAAAACACTTTATTTTAGAAACTTTCTAAGATCATACAAGCAATGTTTAAAATGTGTCCCTGGTTTTGGGCCTTTGTCGCCCCCCCCCCCACCAACCCCCACCCCCCCCAATAAATTTTGTCTTTTCCAGATTTCTTGTGCTGCGAAGTTGAGAGATTTAGTTGAGTGTCAAGTGGATTTTACAAGAAGCTGAGAGCTTCAGAGGAAGAAAAGGTTAGGGCTGCTTATGCCACATTTGCTTGCATTGTTAGTAGAACAGCAGGTAGTATACTTGCCTTTTGATGCAAAAGGCTGTGGGTTCTACTCCCACAGTATGCAGATGGATCGCTGATTCTGTACTATGTTGTACTTTAAAGGAAGTGGATGCTGCAGTCATAGGTTCATAGGTTCATAGGTAGGTACTAGGCTATTGGCCCTAGGGCCTATATAAGCCTATCCAAAGGTACCCTGGCTTTCGCCACCCAAGAAAATTATTTTCCTGGGCCACTGTCGAGCAGAGCCACAGAAGTGATCCCTGGGGTGAATTTCCTATTTCCCATCCAATCATCAAGATTTTTCTTGAAGAGTGCTAATGAGGAGCTTTGTTTGATATAGATAGGCAGTTTGTTCCAGAGTATGGGAAGTCTCTGGGACAGGAATATATCCCTCCAGCATGTTCTGTTTATTGTGGTGACGAGGTTTAGGTCCCTAGAGCATGTAGGTCGTAGGGATTGGGATTTCTTTAAGTGGAGCATGTCTAAAAGCTCGGGGTTTGACATAGCTTTGTGTGTTAGGCAGAGATCGCCGCTGAGTAGGCGATATGCAGCTGAGTAAAGTTGCAGATTTTTGAGAAGGTCTGCAGAGGGCATCTCTTTGAGGCCGGTAATCCTCTTTGTGAGGTATTTCTGTGGCCTTTCCAGTAGGTGTAGATGTCTTGTGAGGTACATACCAAAAGGGGCATTGTACTCTATAATGGGTCTAATGAGTGATGAATAGAGGGGAACAATGACCTCTTTTTTCCTGGATGAGAAACCTTTTGTGATGAGGTGTGCCACGTAGAAGGATTTCCTGACTACTGTGGTGATGTGATTATCAAAGGAGAGACTACTGTCCACCTGTGTCCCAAGGTCTCTTATCACATTTTTGGTGTTAAGTAGACTACCACCTATGTGGTAGTTCATGGGTACTGAGTTTTTACCAAAAGGGATGACAATGCACTTTTTGGCATTGAGCTTGAGGCCATGGCTTTGACACCAGGCATCTGTCTCAGCGAGACCCTTTTGTAGGATGTCCTCATCTTTTGGAGTTTTGATTATGGCTCTTAGTTTGCAGTCATCTGCGAACTTCGTTAGCCAAAGACCTTCTGTGTTGGCCTGTACTTCAGAGAAGTAGATGCCAAACAGGAGAGGACCCAGGACTGAACCCTGTGGTACTCCACATGTCACTAGTCTGAAGTTGGATTTGGAGTCTGCTACTTTCACAGTGTGGGTTCTGTCAGTGAGCCAGTTGGCAACCCATCTTGTGACATAGGGATTTATACCTAGTTTAATGAGTTTGTCTATAATTCTAGAGTGGGGGATGGTGCTGAAAGCCTTTGCGAGATCTAGATAGGCTGTGTGAACCACCTTACCCTCATCTATGGCTTTGGTGACTGCTTCAAAGAAGTCTATCAGGTTTAGGAGACATGATCTGCCTTTTACAAACCCGAACTGGGTGGGGTCCTGAGTTTGGAGATTACCAATGTCATTGTTTATAAGTTCCATGATGATAAGTTCCATAGCCTTGCAGACCAGGCTCGTTAGGCTAATGGAGCGGTAGTTTCTGGGGTCTGTGGTGGCTCCCCCTTTGTGAAGTGGGATAACTGTCACTGTGCACCATTCAGTGGGCACATAGCCTGAGGTGAGGCTATGATTGAACATGGTACTTAGGTGGGGTGCCAGTTCATTCTGTAGTTCATGTAGAACACAACCTGGGATGTCGTCAGGTCCCATGGATGCTGTGTTCTTGGCTTTGGATAGTGTGTTTTTTACCTGTGCAGCCGTGATTATAGGAACTTTGCATTCTTCTCATATAGAGATGGGCCCTTTAGGGGATGACAGGGGGGTAAAGTTAGCACTGAACCTATCTGCCAGGATGTTGGCAATATCAGTTGGTTCTGTATATTTAGTGCCATTGTGCTGTAATTCAGAGCAGATCTGAGTGTTGCCATTGAGATTCTTGACATAGCTATAGAATGCTTTGTGGTTGTCTTTAGAGTCAGTGGCAATTTTGTTTTCCTAACTAGCTTTGGAGGATTTTATGAGGGATCTCAGCTTCTTACTGAGGCTGACCAGGGAGTTTCTCCAATCATGGGATTTTACTCTTTTTTGCAACAGTTTCTTTCTTCTGTTGTAGAGTTTGTTTATGGCAGGGGACCACCAGATTGGCTTCCTTTTTTTGGAGGATAGCATCTTGGTTCTATTAGGGATTGCACGATCCATGCACTCGTGTAAGTGCTTATAAAGTGCAATTGTGTAGGATTCAGCAGTCATACCTCTATTGTCCGTCAGCATGGGTTTTGTGAAGTTTGCCACTTCTGTCTTAAGAAGTGTGAAGTTGGCTTTGGAGAATTTTTTTACTGTGGTTTCCCTAATGGGGGTGGGGAAGGGATGTGGATGTCTAGGGTGATTAGCTTGTGGTCGGATCTGACCAACGAGGAATTGACCTCTGGTGTGGAACACCGGTTGCCCATGTTGGTAATAACCAGGTCTAGGTTATTGCTGCCCCTGGTGGATGTGTGGATAAGTTGATCCATGGCATTGGAATTTATGAATTCCATGAGTTCTGTGAATATCCTCCTTTAGAGGAGTTACCTAGTATCTATGAACCTGTGATCAGTTTGCCATCCATTCTCTATTGCAATATTACTAGCTTATCATTATTTTTATGTAACATAGGCAATTTATTCGTCAAGGGCAACAGGCACTTTATTTGTAGATGAAACAATGAAATATAAAGCTACATGCTAGCAGCAACCTTTTCATTAGTTACATATCCCTTTAATGTTGAATTATTTAGATAACTTTACTTCTGCAGAGATTTTACAAATTTACTGATATTGGTGGATTGTAATGACAGAAGTTTGAGTGGCCTTTTACGGTTGAAATATTCTGAAATTGGTAGTTTTGTCATTACTGTTTCATACAATTTATTTCATTGCTTACTAGAAGACTATTCAAAACTACAAATTTAAAACACATTCTAACAAGTGGTGCTACATTATACAAGGAATATAATTTAATACAATTAGGAAAGTGAATCAAAGAATGCATACATGTATGCATGGCCCTAAAAATGTGTAAGGAGCCTATGGTTTGAAAACAGCCCAGAGGTAAGCTTAGTCCTCCACTGGCCAGATGCAAAATGAATGTGGGTTTTCATGCCATTTCAATGAGTGTGAGTTTCAAGTGCAGAGAAGTTTACTGCTCATGCTAAGTCTGTTTTCATTGTGAGAATGTATTGGTTGTTTAGCAAGGCTATCAGTGTTTGTGTTATTTTATTTTAATTTCTGTAATCATTGTAGAAGTAAATAAGAAAACAGTATGTACACTAACAGGTTTGAACCAGTGTTTATGGTAACGGAGGAGAAATAGCCAAGTAATAGAACACTGGAGTAGCTGGGGAGGGGGGGGTTGCTGCTGGAGTGGTAGAGGGTTGCTGCAGGAGGGGCTGCTTTGGGGGGGGGGGGCAATCTATTACCTTGCCTAGGACCCCACAGAGATACCTTACTAAAAGTATAGAAGTCCTAAACAATAGGTCTTGCATGGACCACCTCAAAGATTTATCACTATACTCAGCATCCTACAGAGTGCTTAGAGGTGACCTGTGTCTGGCATACAAGGCATCCTCAGACCTAATACTGATGGACCTACTGAACATCAGCAAGTCAAATGACATCAGAAATACTCAGCCAAGGTATCTAAACTGAATGTTGTGGAGAGATGGATATATACCACAGGGGCTACCACTGTTCCAGAACAGACTATCCATTCAAGTAAACCAAAGCTCATCCCTGTTCATATTCAAATGTAACTTGGATCTAAGGACAATGTACTCCAGGATTGCCCCTTGTGCCACTAATGGATACAGGCAGTTCCTAAATGCTGCATCCCTTACATGGGTCTCCTCAAATGATCTATGGTATGATCACAGTTATTTTCATGAGGGCAAATATATAATTATCAGACATGAGATACGTAAGACCAATCAGGAAATGCTAATTCAAGCACCAAAAGGGAAATTGGCTAAGCTTAAAATGTCCTCCAATTAAACCTAAATTGTAGTAGTAAATAGTTTTTAAAAAATTTGCCCTTTTTATTTCACTAAGTGCCCCTCTCACCCTCCGCCCCCAGCCTTCAACAGCTTCCTGCTCCTATTCTACTATGCCTCTGCTCTCCTTTACTTTGTTACCAACTATCACTCTGTCTTCAGCCACCATATATTCTACCTATACCTCTCAACTCTTTTACCACTCATTCCAGTTATATCTCATTAATAAATCAATCTTTTGCATTCCCCCTTTTATAAATAATTCAGTACTCCGTATTGTGACCTCTATCCTACTGCATATTTAACTATATCTATATAGAATATAATTAATATAAGAAGCCGTTCTACTTTATATATAGTTACTGCCTTATCTATTTTGACATTGTAAGATTTATTTGAATTGTATTCTGCCTGACGTTGATACCGTATAACCAGAAAGATTTAGTTTATATTGCATATACTGCAGTTTTTCTCCCAGAGCCTCCACTGAAAAGGGGTCTTTTTGCACAGCCAGACTTCCCCAGTCAACAAATATAAAATAAAATTAAATAAATAAAAAAAACTATTGTATCTCTTGCGAAATCATGTACCCCAGGGAACATCCACACTGACAATAAGCCCCTATGAGTTGATCCAGTTGTTCAGGATTTGGGAACTTATGTGGACAATGACCTAACTTTTGACCAACATATGTCTGTTGTTGTAAGAAAACCCTTCTATATTGCTCAGCTTATAAACAAAGGGATTGTGTCTAGATCTATGGATGTCATTGTCCCCCTTTACTCGGCTCTCATTAGGCCAGTCATTGAATATAATGCCCCCTTAGCACTCATCTGTCTAAACACATGCAACAAGTGGAACACCCACAGAAATACTGTACTAAGAGGATACAAGGCCTAAACACATGTCCTACACGGAGTGACACAAAGCCCTGTCACTATACTCTGTATCCTACAGGTTACTGAGTGGTGATCTGTGTCTGGCATACAAGGCATCCTCTAACCCATTACTGATGGATTTGCTGTACATCAGCAGGTATAATGGCATCAGAAATACTTGGCTTATGAATCTAAACCTATTCTAAAATGTCAGTAGAACAGTTTAGAGGGACAGGCATATGTTGCAGAGGATACTGCTGCTTTGGAGCAGACTCCTCATCCACCTAAACAAAGTTTGTCCCTGTCCATATGCAAATGCAACTTAGATCTATGGATGAGAAACAGAAAATTTACCCCAGAAATTCCCCCAGTGCTACTAATGGACAGAGGCAGCTCCTAAATGCTTTATTCCATGCATGCCCCCCCTCAAATTATCTATGGTATGATCCCAGTTATTCTCGTTGGGGTAATATATAATTATCGACCATGGGATGGGTATGGCCAATCTATAACCAAATGGGATAGGTTATTTTGAGCACAAAAAGGGAAACTGGCGAGGCTTGGAAGGGCCGACAAGAGTAGTAGCCTAGTACTTAGTTATGAACAACTATGAGTTGATTATATGCTGCTTTTTAGTAAAACTGGTTAAATTAAAGGTGGTACTGAAAAGTAAAATTGTTATAAAAAAGTAAACTGATAAATAAAAAAATTAAGAAAAACTATGACAATATGGATTTATTTGAAATATTCCACAAGTGTATTAAAAACTATTCAGGTGAACTGCTCAAATGGAATCTTAATATATATATATATATATATATATATATATATATATTCATCCGTTCATAGGTAAGGACAAGGGTAGCTGCCATGACAGGCTATTTTAAGCCTCGCCAATTTCCCTTTTTGTGCTTGAAATAGCCTATCCCATTTGGTTATAGATTGACCTTACCCATCACATGGTCAATAACTATACAATACTCCTAATGAGAATAACTGGGATCATACCATAAATAATTTAAGGGGACCCATTGCATGGGATAAAGCATTTAGGAGCTGCCTGTCTCCATTAGTAGTAGAGGGTACTTAGAGAACATCAACAGTTATCAGAATATTATATTCATAAAGGAGCAGAAAGTATATTAAGAACTAAGTCAATATGGCAATGGGGAAAGGAGATTCGGCCAATAGATGACTGCAATTAGGTTTACAGATACTAGGCAAGAAGGGACTGGAATTTACTGGAGGAAGCTGGCAAAGGAACAAAGGTATTGGGAACAAATAATTACAGAGGGAGAGGTAGTAGAATGGGAAGAGACCAGGACGACTTTTGGATTTCAGGCTAGTGTTTGCCTTCCCTATCAAGGGTTGATGTCAGAGTACATACTCATAAAAAGGGATAGTGGAATTCTACATACAGGACCTGCACTGGTAGAGTTTTTAACTGAATCTAGAACAGAAGCTGCTGTTAGAGTTGTTCATAGATTAGTACTAAGCTAACTGCCCTTGTGAGCTATTTTAAGCTTAGCCAATTATCCCTTCTGAGACTCAAACCCTGCACCTTATACTTGCAAGGCAAACAAGGCCATCCTCCCAACCCCTTAACCTGATTAAAAATCAGATAATTAGAAGGGCATATAATATATTGCACAATAAGTATACAAATTAATCAGAAGTCAGAAAAATGGAAAGAGAGATTAGATATGCAATTCACACAGAAAAAAAAAACAATGGGAGGACATATGTCTGGCTCCCAAATATGAAACAAAATCTAGAAGATTTAGGATGTTTGCCTGCAAGTGTTTGCATAGATACTTTTATACCCCAAAGTATGTTTCCTTAGGTAGATGGTAAATGTTGGGGGGGGGGGGTGATGGGTAAGAAAGAGGTTCCTGAGAGCATATGTTCTCAGAGTGTAATGAGTTGGCAGACTTAAAAAAATCCTTACACAGGACTGTCTCAGGAATACAGGGTGAGCAAATTAGTGTAACTAAGAAAATTATTTTTTCAGCTGGGATATAGGATCATAATTGCCTAGACATAGTAAGGCCTTGTTAAGTTTCAATCCGGTAGCTGCCAAAAAAAAGCAATTGCTAGAAAATCTAAATCTAAATCTAAACCACCTATATTTGAAATAGTAAATATTGTAACAGAGATAAAAGAACTGGAAGTGAGTTCCTTAGAAAAGGGTAGGAGTAAACTACATAGACAAAAGGGAAATTGTGGGAATAATACATGCAGCAAAATGTTTTGGAGAATGAACAAAGTTTAAGTGAGGGCAGGAATTAAACAATTTATCTAATGCTGTTTTGATTATATGATATACAGCAATATATGTAAGGTATAATTTTGAAATTTGTGAACTTGTTAATATGGTTTGATTATTTTTATATAAATGTAAGTTTTTCTATGTCACAACTGATAATTCAATAAAGGCACTGAAAAATGATTTGGAGAGACAGGAGGGTATAAAAAAACAAAATATATATTTTTCATTTGAATGCAGCATACATGAGATTTACATGAAGTTTTATAAAGTTAGTGGGCAATGGGGCAGAAAAAGAGGCTGGGACATAGATAAGAGAAATCTGAGGCATAATTAAGTATTAGTGAGAGAATATGTAAACTGTATTCAGACAAACAATGGATTATTAACTAATATACATATTGTTAATGTATCTGTCTGCAGCATGGAAAGCTAAATGAAATAGTGTTATTTGTTTAGACAGAAATGTTTTAGCTCAATTATATATATATATATATATATATATATATATATATACACACACACATATACATACACAATATCTATATATATATATATATATATATATATATATATATATGTGTGTGTGTGTGTGTGTGTGTGTGTGTGTATATATATGTGCACACCCACTCCAACCCAGAACAAAATTACAGTGAATGGGTTTTAGCAAAACAATATTTATTTATTTATAATTTGATACCTAGGTAAGTTGGCCAGTCCAAAAACAATTTTCAATTACTCTTAAACCAGCTCAAAAGACTCAGTGGTGAAACCTCACACCACTCCACAAGCTATTTTCAAAAAGGCAAAGTTTATTAAAACAGAAAATTAAGTGCTCTTGTGTGATTATAACTTGGACTTCCTCAGAATTACAATTTTCATCTACTAACCGAGCAAAGAAATGCCAACAGTGAAACTGGTTATAAAACAAATTACAAATAATGAAATACAAAAAAGGACACAGAGAGAGAGAGAAGTATTACATGTTAAAGTAATGAAACTAAGCAATGGTGTTCATTAAGCCCCCCCTTCATATTTGGACTACATATGAATACAGTTATTAGACTATTCTACTGATGAAAGTGGGGATACAGTAGAGAGTCAAAATGGGGGATTAGCTGCCTACTATACTATCAGACATTTTTTTGGTTCATGTGCCCTGACTGTCACATGCAGTAGATATTACTCTGTATTAGGAAATGTATAAGTGAATGCATGAGCAATTTATGTAAAGACATAAAAAGGCCGCAGACTTCATAATGGGAAAATCTTTGCATTTGAGTTTTGAAAACTGTACTTTGCTAGATATAAATTAAAGTGCAGTACATTAATAACAATAGCACATAAGGTAAGTTGTATCCTGTTTTAATGAATACTGTTTAGAATTTTCCATTTGATAGCAGGCTGTCCAGACTGATCCTAAACTGATCCTCTGATGAATGTAGAATTGCTACTATATTTGCTGTTTTTTTTATAGTCTACCAGTGATGATGTCCTTCACTGAGGAGCCTGTACTACAAACGCATACCTGAAATGTTAGATATTCTGCTAAGTATATGGACATATGTACTGACACCGAAACTGAAAAAAAAATCTGCTGTGTGTCTGTAGTGTATCTATATTCCATACTTTTAATCAATCATTAATTTAGATCAATTCAGGCTAGTAATTTGAACAGAGACATAAACAAATCATTGGTTATTTTATAGTAATCCAAACACTGGTTTGAAAGTGAATACGTTTTATTTTTATGCACTTATAATGATATGCTTCATGAGCGGCAGTAATATGTCTGTTTTGAGACAGAGCTCTTCAGGTAAAATTGTAGACACCATTTTGTTAGTGATTCAAATATATGATTTATTATAAACCAGCTCACCAACCAACAGGGGAAATGAAGTAAAATACCAAAAGCAATTGTTTCTTCATTATACATTTCTAGTCTCGTTTTGAATTTTTGAATAAAAAGGTATACATGTAGTAGACTACAGAATGTAAAAGTATTGTTTTAGCATAAAGTAAAATGCAATGACTGAGGTAACGTTGCAAGACTACCTGCAAACATACAAACTTAAATTAATTTTGTGCAAACTTCTATACAAAAATAAGTATATGATGAAGAACATTTGACCACAGTGCCAGGTTTAATGTAGGTCATATTTTGAAAGTACATTAAGGAGGATGGGTTTGATCTAATACTGAGATTAATTATTTAAGTAGAATGAATCAAGGGAAATGGATTTTTTAATTTTTCAGGTGGTTTGCTAAAAAAAATTAATGTTACCAATAGTACTGTTAGAATTTTAATTAAAACAGACATAGCTGAATTAATATTGAAATATTTGTTTTATACCCTAGAGGTCTGACTCCTAAAAGTGAGTGGAATTATTTACAAATCTAAAGTATATTACAATGTTTGTATTGTGTGCTTGTTTGATCCATTTATTTAAAATTTTCATTGTTTTACTGACGGGGTGGGTTAACGAGGGTATAAAAATGGTTCAGTGAATGCATTCATCCCTCATAAAATAGTATATTCAGCTGACAAGGGTTACTTATGTGCATGTCCACGTGCACAACTAACTAAAATTGAGGAATTGTACTTAATTTTTTTTATTTTCTCTGTCTGTAGTTTGACACAAACAATAGAGTCAAGCAGTGAACACAAACATAGGGCTGTGGAAAGTAACACATGATACTGCAGACTCATATGAAGAGACCATGGGCATACATTACAAAACAAGGAAAATTCAAGCTGCATGCTGAATATGGCACAGCAGTGTGCATTTGAGGAAGATAAAGATGGAGACAAAGGGGAACTGATAGACTGTATGAGATGGACATATAAGGAAAGTACTAAAGTGAATACAATGAAAGTGTTTTACTTAGCAAAGTCTGTCACCAAGTAAACGTCTGATCTTGGAAAGGTTGATCTGAGCACCATTTAACAGTGAAATCAACATCAGGGTTTAAATTAAAGTATGCTCTGGAAAAGGTAAGTGCATAGACTATGTATGGAAAAGGATAGATTATGTTGGCTACATGTAGGCACGGATCATCTGTCACATGCAAAAGCAAATGTACACTTAGAGTTGTCAGGAAAGAAGAGTGGAGATATAATTTACTGGAGAACAGTCTGTACATTCAGAAAGTATGAATAGAAAACAAAGGAATAGCAAAACGTATTACCGGTGTAAAACTGATTACGAGACATGCTTTTGAAGTGTAAAAGGGTAGAGAAGGGCCATGGCAAAGAGAACAGTTATATTTCTGGGGCAGGCTTTATTTCAGCCTAAAAGTAATAGTATTACTCAGAGATGGGTTGCCAAAGATATGTCTCTACCTTTAAACTAGTTTGGATAGAGGTTGGGGAATCTCCAAAGAAGTGACCATAAGTGATGCAGGCAATGGACATGAAGAAATTACCTACATATATATATATATATATATCTATATCGATATCTATCTATAGATATATATATATATATATATATATATATATATGGTTCCCTTTCACAATCTTGAATTACTGAATGCTCGAAATTCAGTAACTCGAGATTGTAAAGCAGAAAATCCATAAGCACGAATCTGCATAAGCACGAATTCGCGCTTATGCATATCAGCTACAGGATGGGATGTGTGAGTCGGGATGTTTTACGGAAGTGAAGGTAAGTGAGTGCATGTCTGTGTTTTGTAAGTTGTGTGTGTGGGTTAGGGTAGGGAGGTGGGAGTATGAGTGTGAGTGTTGGATGTGTCTGTATTTGTGTGTGTGAGGCAGTGTAAAATGGCTGTGTGGTGTTTTTTTATTTTGTGCATTAGTGCAATCTCGGAGTTAGATTATATAAGTAGGGGGGTGTGGGGGGTGCAGGGGCACTTGCCCCCCCTGCGTGCATGTAGTGTAGGGCTTGTAGTTTATGTGATGCGGGTTGTATGGTGTGCGTGTTGTGTGGTGTATGTGTTCTGTATGTTCAGGGTTTTTTGTTTTCGTGCTTGTGGGATTCGGGATTTTTGTTGGTTCGACTTTACAGTCTCGAGTTACTGAATTTTGATCATTCAGTAATTTGAGATTGTGAAGGGGAACTATATATATATATATATATATATATATATATATATATATATATATATATACATACACACACACACATATGCATATAAACACACATGCACACACACACATATATATATATATATATATATATATATATATATATATATATATATATATATGTGTGTGTGTGTGTGTGTATATATATATATATATATATATATATATATATATATATGTATATATATATATATTCACACACACACACACACACATATATATATATATATATATATATATATATATATATATATATATATATATATATGGATCTACTACTTTTGATCTACAGCACATTTGATCGACACTCATTTGCTCGACAGCACATTTGATCGAAAACCAGTATTCATGACAATTAACAGGGATTTGTCCCCCTCCCCAAAGTTTTGCAACCCTGGAGTTGATATATAAAGGTAGGGGGGTGTGGGGGGGTGCCCCACCTAATTTCCTTTAAAAGAAGAAAATAAAACAAAATGTATATATTTTAAATGAAAATAGGTGGGGGGGGTATTGCCCCCCACACCCCCCATTGTGGGGGGCTGTTCCACCCCAACTTTATATATCAACTCCAGGATCGCATGACTTTGGGGAGGGGGACAAATCCCTGTTAAATGCCATGAATACTGGTTTTCGATCAAATCTGCTGTCGATCAAATGAGTTTTGATCAAATGTGCTGTCGATCAAAAGTAGTAGATCCATAGATATATATATATATATATATATATATATATATATATATATATATATATATACACATATAGACTGAAAAAGCAAGAAAGCATGGCACAAAGCATGGATGAGAGTTTTTACTATGTAGTAAAGAAAGGCCTGGTAGGAAATTGGGTAAACTGTAAACAATGATACACGTGGAAAGGATAGACCTTGCTTGTATTTCCAAAACATGAACAAGTAAAAAAAGATGATAGAACATGAAAGTACTAGGATACAGAATAATGAATGACAAAGTAGTGAAAGAGAGAGGAAAAGGTGCAGTCTGCATATGGGAAAGTATTAAATGTGGAAGAAGAGTGGCAACAAATGAAGGAGGAGGAAGAAAGTAAGAGTTTGGCTGTAAAATAACTACTTTCAAAATAAATTACAAGAAAATGAATTGTGGCTCATTGTTGAATGTGTATACTACTTTACACATCAAGGGAAAAGGATGTGATGTTAGAGGATAAAATTAAAAGTAATGTAAATATAGAGAGAAATATTATTCTTATAGGGCTCTGAACCTTCTTCTTCTACTTCTTCTTCTTCTTCTTTCGGCTGCTCCTGTTAGGGGTCGCCACAGCAGATCATCTGTTTCCATTTCTTCCTGTCCTCTGCATCTTGATCTGTCACACCAACCACCTGCATGTCCTCTCTCACCACATCCATAAACCTTATCTTAGGCCTCCCTCTTTTCCTGTTACCTGGCAGCTTCATCCTTAGCATCTTTTTCCCAATATACTCTGCATCCCTCCTCAGCCCATGTCCAAACCAACATAATCTTGCCTCTCTGGCTTTGTCTCCAAACCTTCCATCCTGGGCTGACCCTCTAATACACTTATTCCTAATCCTGTCCACCCTTGTCACACCCAGTGCAAATCTTAACATCTTTAACTCTGCCACGTCCACCTCTGACTCCTGCCTTTTCGTCAATGCCACTGTCTCCAACCCATATAACATAGTTGGTCTCACTACCCTCTTGTAGACCTTCCCTTTCACTCTTATTGGTACTCGTCTGTCACAAATAACTCCTGACACTCTTCTGCACCCACTCCATCCTGTCTGTACTTTCTTCTTCACCTCTCTTCCACAGTCACCATTACTCTGAACTGTTGATCCCAAGTATTTAAACTCATCCACCTTCCTATGGGGCTCTGAAACTGACATGTACTAAATGGGAGATTCCTTGCTCCAGGAGTGTAAGGGAGTAGAAACTGGCTGAATTTCTTGATTCAGATGGTATGAGACCTTGCTAGAAAGGACAAAATAGTAGATGTTGTCTTAGCTAAGCCAAAGAGAGAGTCAGTGATGTTCAATTAAAAGCACCATTAGCCAGCAGTGATTGCCCCAGTGTATGGCTGGAAGCAGGTTGTTGTGTCTTTCGGCTTTTCCCAGTTAGGGGTTGCCACAGCGGAACTCCGGTCCGCTAATGATTGGCAGTTGATTTTTACTTGCCGAGTTGCCAACCCTGACGCACGCCCATTCACGCTTCACGCATGTCTCCACGCAGAAGAAGCTCTAGCTGAGAATCAAACCGGACAGCGTCTTACTGTGAGGCGACAACACTACAGCAGCACCACCACCGCATAGTAATGTTACTTTATAAGCACTTTGTCAGAGGCACTGGAATGGATTTTATGTGTGAAAGTTATACAATGGTTAGGGACTGTGCCAAGGAAAAAGGAGACTGAAAACAAGCTGAGGGGTGAAACATTACTGGAATAGATTATGAATAATTTCTTAACTGCATGAATGAGGGACAATGAATAAAAGGCAAAAAGGAGAGAAGAAGAATAAGAAGAGAAAGACAATGTTGCTGCATAGACATTTGACACAGGGAATTTACACTATACATAGGGAATGCAAGAGATGGAAATGAAGGAAGGGGAAACAAATGAGGTTTAATACAAAGTCACAAACTGAAGGACAGGCATGGGTTGAGTGTAGCAAAGGATCTGGATGAAAGATAGTTCCTGCTGAAGGAGTCAGGAAGGGGAACAACATTTTTTCATATAGATATGCCTTCACAAAATAGTGGGGCACTGGGTGCCTTGCTGGAATGGTGGAAGGGTAGAATGGGGAAAGCAGTGGGAGCATACAATGATTAGAAGTGAAGATGTACTGAGGGAAGTCTTGGCACTAAGAGATAATAAGGCACAGAAGACAGATAAACTATATTATGTATTTATTAACCAGGTAGGTAGGTAGGTACAGTGGTCCAAGGACCCTTTCCTGGTATGACTCAAGACTCTTTGGCACTGAAACCAGAACAATAGAGAGCCAAAAATCACAGTGTAGAACCACAGTGAAAACTGTTTACAATTAGATATAATTTTCACAATGTACAACTACAAAAGTTATAGTAAAAATAAACAGGAATCTGTTTACATATAAACAATGTAGATTGTTTTCTCTCATCCTAAATGTACAGATTTGCATTCATAAGCACAATGATAAACATTAAATGTCTGATGTCCTGTGCACACAAGTTAAGAAATAAAATATAATTCTTAGCTTGGTTTATGAATACAGTTAAACTTATCTGATTCCATCATCAGGCATTTTTTTAGTTGTTTCTTAAAAGTGTATAGTATAATTAAATTCGCAATTTATTCTAAGAAAGTGTATAGTGTAATTATTTATTTATTTTTATTTAGTTGACATTTGTTTACCGGAAAGGTCCAACTGGGCCATAAAGAACCCATTTTCAGTGGAGGCCCAGGGAAAAAAGCTCCATAAGACAAAGAAGTTTATATATGAACAAATTTTAGACAAACAGATTAGAGCAGCAGTATAAACATAAACATCCAGTTAACAGTAGCTGAAATGTTCAATATCACAGCAGCATTAATATAACAATTGGTTACAAAACATAGCTCCAGTGTAAAGGAGAAGTGTTAAAGTCCCAATTTATTCTGAAAAATTGCTCCTGGCAACTAGAGCTATTTTTGTGAAGGATTTCTTATGTCACTGATGGTGGGATTCCTGAGAGGGTAAAGAAATCTATTCACACATAGTTTTTTTAAAGGTGGAAAATAGCTATGGTGAAGAAGTTTGAAAGTTAGTGTGTTCAATAGCAAAGCTGTTATCACTGTAATCAGCCACTGCACCACCCTCGACCTCACTCAGCCCAGTTCCTTTTTGACACCTTTTATGTCCATTTTATAACATAAATGAATGTGTCATTAGGGTGGAATGTCTCCTTATGTCTATTTTTGATATTTTCCCTAATCTTGGAATCATCCTCATCACATTAGTCTATTTTTTTCTTTTTTTAGCTAATCTTGGACTTGGCCACATCGCTTTAGCAATGCTTTTTGTGGAAAAAAGTCAGACTGAGATTGCATTTTACAAACTCCAGTACTCTTTTCTTGTTGCTAAACAGAACACTGGTGTTTGCAAAGTGTATTCTGGACTACAGGAGAATCATTCTGATTTCCAGATAGTCTGGAAATATACCAGATAGGTGGCAACCTTAAGAACCAGTTTCACTTAGTAATGGTCATGCAATGGTGTTAATTTGTGAAGTTTAGAAGCATGGATATGATCATTTTGCTTTACACTTTCTGAAATGCTAATTTTCTGTGAGAAAAGTAGGACGGTCAGTGGTAGAATATACTCTAGTTTAGGCAATAGGGCATTTGTAGCAATGGCCTGCCTTTCTTCCATTTAAATTAGATCGCACATTTTGTATGCTGTTTTTAGGTGGATTAGCATTTTTTGCTGTCAGAGTCTGACAAGTGAAATAAATGTAGGGTTCAGGGTGTGTTAAGGCCTAGGTATCTGAAGTGGGTTACTTTGGGTAGCTGCTGTCTTTCAGGATCAGTTAGTATGATAGCTGGAGATCTGGAGAGTTATTGTGGCATTCCCAATAGCATTACTGTGGATTTTTTGGAGTACTTGAAATTAGTTTGTCCCTCTGTAGTGAGTTCTAGAAAAGTGCTAAGTCATTTGAAGCTGGATTTTTATATTATGCGATTATATTATATCAGACGTAGTGATCTCTATATCGTCTGCATAAAGCAGACAGTTTAGGTTGGGCAGTTCAAAGGGAGGATCATTAATAAACAGTGAGAGGAGCAGCAGTGCTAACACTGATCCTTGTAGAACAGCCATGTTTGCTGTTGGAGCATGAATAGAAAGACCAAGTGATAAGTTTTATTACAGGGACAGTCTGCAATCAGCTACAGGCTTCTGTAGATGAGTCCTAGTAGCATAATTTGTGATTAACAGTTTTAAACATTCTTTTCAGGTCAACAGATATTTCACCTGTTATTTAACCTATTTCGGCATTTGTAAATGCTCCATCTGTTGGGAGAAGATGCCAGTTATTGTGTTATATTTGGTCATTGCTTCTGTGTGAGAATATTATATTTTGTATATATTCTGGGGTTAGTTTGTGCACTATTTTTCTAGGATCTTAGCAATCAATTTTTGCAGTCAGTTAGTAGTTATTAATTGTATTGGGAAGGAGTTTTAGGAAGAAGACGGATCATAGCATGGTTGTCAATTTGTGGTAATTTATTAGAAGTAGAGAGGCTCTAAATACGTATCTTGTTTTCTAGTTACAGTAAAAGTTGATGAATTAGATGTAAGCTTGGGTTATAGTGCAGCTGTATTGTGCAGAGTATTTTTTTAACTTTTTTAAAACAGAAGGGTAGATAAGATATTATCTGATGATGTCAGTTAATAGGGATGGGTGGCGATTTTTAGAAAATGTGGTAGTAGAAGGGCTGGAAATTGGCGATATTTTCTCTTCTAGCATTTAATATATTGATATTAATCTGATCAGTAAACAAAAATGACAGCGAAAATAAACTGAACCAGGAAATAAAACCAAGACAAATTTAATAAGCGCTTTTGGAAAAGCTAGTACTTTTCCTTCTTCAGACATCTTGCAACACGATTAACACACCTTATATAACCTAGCTTACAATTTAATTGATGTTGATTAAGTTCAATAAACCAATTAATAAATTAACAAAGTTAAAACAAAAAACTAAGACTTTACAGAAAAACCTTTAACAGCTAAAGAACCTATCAATTACCTTCATTTTTTTTAAAAAACAGATTTAAAATTGTTATGTTATTATTATAGATTCATAAAATAAGTTTAAATTAGAATCACAGTATAAGAAAAAGTACTAAAGGTAAAAGATAGTAAATAAACAAGCATCCGCCAAAGCCGAGCAACAGCAGACACTCATAAAAGACCAATTTATGATGGACAAAACTACAAAAGCATATTTTTAGAAAAATATTAAACCGCACTATCAGACTGATCATATGATTTTTTTTTTAAAATGACATTAAACTTAAATTTACACGTAATATAAAGTATATTAAATGTATTTATTATTGTTTTATTATAAATTTCATAATGTCATCTTTACTATCTTTACTATTATTGTAAGTGTTCTATTTATGACCTCAAACAAATCACCTCTTCATGGCTAATTTCTTTAAAACACATTTAAGGGGCACAATCTCATTAAGCCCTGGTGGGGCGTACGCTGTTGTTCTAATCTGCCAACATAATTCTTGAATTTCCAAGTCCATTTCCCATGGGCTGCCTCTAGGATCAACTAAAACTTGATGTAACACAACAAATTTAAAACTATGATCAGGATGGTCAACTAAATGCCTTGCCAAGGCATTAGTACTATCTTGCTTATTGTGTAGAGTATTTTTTTAACTTTTTTAAAACAGAAGGGTAGATAAGATATTATCTGATGATGTCAGTTAATAGGGATGGGTGGCGATTTTTAGAAAATGTGGTAGTAGAAGGGCTGGAAGTTGGCGATATTTTCTCTTCTAACATTTAATATATTGATATTAATCTCATCAGAATATTTATTTTTTAGAGATTTTATTTTTGTGAAGTAATGCTCTTCATAGTATTACAGAATAGACTTTATAGTGTTACAAAACAGTTTATGTTGTCCAAACAATATTTAACACAACAAACAAAAAGACCAGAGATCAATTTGTTGAGAATTTGTTGACACTAATCATTTCCTGGATGGCAAAAGTCGCTATTCACCACATTTAATAGATTCATTACCCTATAGTGAACGCCTTCAAACAAGACTTTGTAATGAAGAGAAAATATTGATGGAGGAATTATGTAGGACTTATAGCCAATTTCTACAAAGGCGTTATGATTTTTATACTATTGAAAAAGCTCTAAGTAGATTACTTGGTATAAATCAAGATTTGGATAACTGTAAAAATAAAAGTTATAAGAATTTTTATTCTAGAGAAGTAGTGAGTTGTAATAATATTAATACAAAGTAGAGTGATCAAAGAGTGTATTTTGTTACCACATATAATGTGATGACAGAATTTTTAATGTTACTGAATTCCATTGGGGCTGTTTATTAAAAGAGATGGCCCTGAAGGAACTTTTGCCTGGTAGGCCTTTTCTTTCCTTGAAGAGTGGACAATGTATAAAGGACATGCTTGTTCATAGTTCTTTGTCTGTCCCAGATAGTGAGTTGTTGATAGAACCCAGGTTTCTAGGTACATTCCCTTGTGGTAAAATTTCAGTTTGTTTTCATATAGTCTTGTCTTTTGGTAAAAGTGATAATATAGACTATGTTTCTAGGAAAGTTTCTAACTGCAGTACTGAAGGTGTTATTTATGCCCTGAGGTGCTCCTGTGGTCCTTTGTATATTGGAGAGACTAAAATGTATTTTAGAGTTAGACTGCAGGAGCACCTCAGAGACATTAAGAATAATAAAGCTGAAAGCCCTGTGGCAGCTCATTGTGCAGTATGTCATGGGGATGGCAAGTGTCTGAGGGGTACTATTTTAAAAAAGAAGGTAGGTTATAATGTTGTTGAGATGAAGAAAAGATTGTTATATAAGGAGACAATACATATTCTGAAGTTTGATACTTTGGCACCTGCTGGTTTAAATCTTGAATGCAACTGGAAAGTATTATAATTGAATTGATTTGATGTGTTTATTGGTTAACAATTTAATTGTTTTATTGATGTGTTAATGAGTGCCTGTATAAAATGTGATTTTGTGAAGTACATTTTATCTCCTCGAAGGCTTATTAACCAAGGCGCTATAGAGACAGTATTAAAGCTTATTATATATCCCTGGTCTTTTTGCTTGTTGAGTCATGTTTAGTTTATTGGTGGTTTTTGTCCAAACGATATTGTCTGCATGGATCTACAGTACATAGCTTCATCCCTATTGATTGTTGATCCTGGCAAGTCTTCTAAGGTTGTGGTACTTACGTTGTTTAATCATGCTACATGAGTCTTTTTCATTCCTTTCCATAATAAACCTATGTATTTTATTTGCTGGACTAATTCAGTGGATAGCCAAAGTAATGTTTTTCCTTTTGGTGCTCCGGTGTGGAGTAAAAGTTTATCTTGCACTGCAGTCTGCATGCTGTAGAATGTAATAAGAGCAGTATAGGGATATGTGGAATTATATATAGATGACCAACCAATTATGTGTGGACAGAAAATATCTTCATAACATTTGGCGATATTTCATAGTGCAATATAGGTAGGAGGGAGGCTGTACTGCTTGAATGAGCAAGTGGAGCAGACAGGGTAGTGGTCACTTAAGGCATTAGGGAGAATAGAGAAAGTCTGAATATGCTTAAATATGCTAGTTAGTAGCATATCGAGAAGTGATCACTTGGAGATGTTTGTGAGGTTAACCTTGCAGCTAGTGAGTCTATGTTTATTCCTAGTTTGCTATTTGGCTCCTGAATAGTATTACCTAATGTAATACTCATCATGTTTGCTTAACTGTAATATTTTGTGGTGTATGTCTTCAATGGCAGTTAATGAGCTTGGATGGTGAGTGTATAAGGAAGCTACCAGAATTTTCATAGTTGTACTTATATTAATATTCAGTTGGGATCTTTGTTAAAGAGTGAATGGATTTTCTCGGTGAGTTTGTTTTTATTAACCATTATCATATTACCTCCACCTTGTCTTAGACAAGGTTTGTTGTCAAGAAATCAGTGGTAGTTTTGAGAACTGGGAGGTGGGATCCATGTGTCATCTTTTAGCTAAGATTCTGTAATAGCCATAATCTTAGGTTGGCATTGCAGGAGTCATGTTTAATTTGTGTTCACTTATTATTAATACTTCTTATGTTTAAACATCCAATGAAAATACTACATTTATTAGCATTAGTGCTAAGTTATGTAATGTGAGAGTTGTCATTTGTGTATAGATGAGGTCCTGGATTCATTTGAATATCATCTGGCAGTATTAAAGACACAGTGATAGTTACAAATATTGTTTTCTGAGATTTAAATAGAGCAGATATAGGTGAGTGTTTCTAAAAAAGGTATGCAGTTATTATTGTATTTTTCCTTTCTATGCAGTGTAATAAAGGGAGGTATGTTGTCCACCAGTTCAGTTAATGAACCTTAATACTAGAGTTTAAAATACAAGTTTAGCATTTATGATTTGATTTATTGTTGTTTTCATTTTATTTATTATTTTTTGAAAGTGTTTTTTGATTGGTATATTTATCAGGAGAATAAGGAATATGAAAGGGAGGTTATATTTTTGGGATGATAGCAGCGATAAGCAGCAGTCTATGAAATAAAATTAAATTGTGTCTTTAAAAAAGAGAAGTTGGAAGAGTGAGGGGGGATAGAATAGTATAAAGTTAAGGCTGCCTTGGTTGGTGTGGGGACGGTGGTGGGAGGAGAGTGATGTAGGCCACCAATGAAGCACAGTGCCAAGATGCAGCCTGCATATGAACAGTGGGGTAAAGAGCACTGCTGCTGAAGCAAAAGGTAAGTGACAAACAGTAAGCTTCAAAAGCACTCCACCTTAAGTATATCTGTATACAAAAAAGAGGTAGCAGCGTGCCAAGAAATGTTACATTAAGTGCTATTAGTGCTGCTAAGGTGTATCAAGTGGAAAATGTATCTCTGTCAAGTATGCAGGACCACACAGGAGGAGCTAATGCTAGAATTTAGAAGTAATCAAATAGTTAAGTGATAGCATTTCCTATTCAACAACAGCCTTTAGCTTTCATGTTGTAAAGGTTTAAAACATTTTTGATAAAGTCTATTGCTTTCTGTGGCACCAACATACATGGTCAGACTCCCAGAAACAAATTATGTGGCAGGAGAGGAGGAAACTACTTCAACAGCTTTCCCTCTGCAAATACTGAGTTACTCATTGTTCCCCCAACTACTGTTATTGCCCAAGTATGTAATAAGAAACCAAACAGAAACTGATAAGAAAACAATCAGTGAGGCAGATACTGGCATGTGCCTAAACTTCTTCAATAGACTGTTGGAAAAAGTCATAAGGATTGGGTGTCAAATCAGGATTAAAAGGTTAGATTGAAGCATGGTTATGGGGTAAGAAACAGCTATTTGGTGAGACTAATAATGTCAGAAATAACAAAGGTTACCACTGGGATCAGTTTTATGCCCAGCGGTCCTCGGTGTGCATGCTTCAGATGTATCATTAAATGAGGAAATTGGAATAAGTCTATGTCAGATCACACAAAGGCTGGTGAACCAATACAGGTAGAAGAAACAGAATGCAGAAAGACTTGGAAAATTTAAGAAAGTTGATAGTAAGGTGCAAATTATGTTTAGTGGAAAAACATACTATGTTTTGTGCTTATGCCATAATAAACATGGTATGCAGCATTGGATAGAATGAATAAACCTACTGTCAACAGAGCAGAAAAAAAGAACTTTTTTATTACACATACAGAAGATAAGTGGAAATATTTTGAAACAATCACATATATATATAATAAACATCAAATCCATTGTTTGCCATGTGACTTCAAGTGATGTGTCATGCAGATGGTTTAAGCAGCAAATCTTATCTGTATTTCTGTCATCACTATCATCATCATCAACTGCCTTTTTCCCAATTTTCCACATGTGGTCAGGTGTTGCATCAACTGTAGCCATCTCTCTCTCTCTCTCTCTCTCTCTCTTTCTCTTGATTCAAGTGCCACTCTCCTACCTTCTTTGACAGTCATTCTTGACTGTTGCAGGTCTTCACTCACACAATCTATCCATCTCCTTGCTGGATGCCCTAGTTTCCTTTTGCCTTCTTCCTGTCTGTCCCAAATCTTCTATATAAGATCATTTCCTGCCTTCCTGCACGTGGGCCTGAATCCCATAATCTGGTCTCTTTGATGTTCTCTGCATCTGGAGCTACTTATGCTTCTGCTTTGATGCCTTCATTTCTTCATTTGTCCTACTGTGCTCATCTTATTACCCATCTCAAACATTTCATCTTCATCATGTCTAGCTTCTTCAACTGCTCTGCCTTCACTGACCAGGTTTCTGTAGAATACAGTATACTGTTTGTACCACTGTTTTATACAATTTACCTTTCAGCTTCTTTGGCAATCTTCTGTCTCACACACTACTCCTGACACTCTGTGGCAGTCAGCTGAAGCCCCTCTGATTCTAGCTTTGAGCTCCTCATTCAGACTTGCCTTTTCTTCAACCACCCATCCCAGATATTGAAGCTGTTAACCTCTTCCATTATTTCCCTTCTATCTCAATTCTCAACTTCTAGTGACCCCCCCCCCCACCACTTGCTAACATCATAACTGTCTTATCTGTACTCAGTTTCATCCCATGTGCTTTCAGTTTTACATTATATAATGAAATCAAACTTTGAAGAATGGAATCTGTATTTCTGTATGATCTTCTAAATTTGATTTCATTCTTTTTTCATGTATTTATAGTTACTAATAGTTAAATGCTTTGCAATTTTAACTTTTAAAGTACTTGGGTAAGTATATACTTATTTAATTCACAAGCATTTAATTGAAATCTAGCATTTATTAATGGTTTATTTTCAGTTGTCCTCCTACATGGAAAATACAAAATCCAAGTCAGACACCAGCGTGGCTTTTAGAATGGATGTAGTACATTCACTGCATTTTGGATGCTAACAGATAATATCCATATAAACACAGACAAAGGCAACCTAGCTGGATTCATGTTTATAGACCTAACCAAAGTCCTTGAAATCTTTAATTAAAATCTACTTCTAGACACATTACTAAACATATGCCATTGTTCAAAAGCCATAGTTTGGTTCATAGAAGTTGTGAGAAACAGATCATTCCAGGTGAATACAGATACCAGTGTAGAGAAGGGTAGAGTTTCATCTTGGACTTTTACTCTTTAATCTTTAAAAAAGGAATCCATTCCCTTCCCTGCAAATAGACTTTCACTCAAGAAAATCAATTATAGTCTCATGGCAACACTTCAACACTGTAAACGTTCCATAATGAACTTCATATTGTCCTTCAAATTATTGGACACACTGCCTGCATCAGTAAAAATTCTTGACTGCTATACAGAATTTCAATCAAACTTGAAAAAAATACTTTTTGATAAAGACAAAGGCAAATGCTTTTCACAGAATGATATAATTTGATATCATCAAGCTCTCTTTGCTTAGGAGCACAACACCAGAGATCTGTTTTGCCATTATGTCAGTAAAGAATTATTAGTAGAAGTAAAAGTCTTTTGTAAATATGTTTCTTCAGTAAAGGTTATACATGTTTTGTAAACACGTTCCATAAACTTCTTTCCTAGGTAAATGTAAATTTTGTATCTATTTTTTGCTATGAATGTGGCATATTATGATTACTACTGGCTTTATTAAAATCTGTTAGATTTAAAATGATTTGTCACTGTTCTTACCATCATGTTTGTTTTATTGCTGTAATGCCTCCTTCTGTGGTTTTACAATAATCATTTCCCTGTTTTGTTATTTTTCATTGTGTGTTGCTCCACCTTCTTGAAATTCTCTGTGGAATGCTTTCTGACCATTGTTGCCATGTTAGGCATTCCACTAAAGCTGTCAGTTCAGTGCATGAAAGCAATCTTCAGGACTGGAGTGTTTTTGTAATTGTTTTTCCTAGTAAAAGTACCAGTGGCGTACCTAGCACCTTTGACACCCAGAGCTGAAAAATGTTTTTATAGCTCCCCAACCAGAGGAGAATTTTTTTCTAACACCCCTCCATGACAATTTTTTTCAGTAACAATCATGAAATGAAACAAAATAATGGCCAGAAAACAAAACAGTGAAATTTTCCTTTTATTGAACTTTGTATATATAATCATACCAGTAAAATAAACAACAATATTAAAGCAAATACAAGGACAAAAATTACATTATTGTATTCTTGAAAAAGGAAAAACTTACCCCTATGAATTGGTTTGTAGCAGTATTAAATCATTACAATTTCTGTTTGATCCTTAACTTCAGATTTAACAATGACTTTGTCAAAATGCATCTTTTTTTGCATATTCATCCTCAATAGACAGTATAGCCAGATTTGTCAATCTATCTTTGTGCACTGCTGATTGAAGAACACCTTTAATTGATTTTTAATTCTGAAATGGACTTTCAGAATATTAAGCAACATGTACTGAAGACTTAGCACTGTCCCTTGACCTAATCTGCTCAATTGTCCAGATTTTTGCAGAATGTCCCGATTTTCACCTCGTACAATTTATGGCTGTCTGGAGGACTGAACTCATTAAATAATGACATGCATTTATCTTTCAGACTTCATTTCCTTCAAAAAATGCACACTAATACAAGTCCTGTTATTCTGACAACTTTCTGAGTTTAAACATTGTAAGAGCGATATTTAAAAGCTGTCCCTGTGTCTGGACTTTTGTCACCATTATTTCAGGCTTTGTCCGGATTTCTTGCATCATGAGGTTAACAAGTATGTCCCCATCCCCCCAACACTGTTTCATTAAAAACAGAGACATGTAACTTTTTTCAGTGCCCAAGAAGATACTAATAATATAAATTTGGAGGGTGTGGGATGCTCACACCCACATTGGGGATGCATGGGAGGCTATAGCATGCACCCTACCCTGCAAAAAACACTTACATTTCAGTGAGCCTGATCATCAGGGTTTAATCTTCTGTGAGTCGCAGTGGAAGGATTTACTATATAATTGTTTTAAAAAATCAAGAATATACATTAAAATTGTACTTGGCTTTGCTGCATTGTTGCCTGTTAAGCAGTGGAGCTGCATTGTTTGATTTCTTTCTCTAAATGTCCTGGCCTTCCCTTCAGTCGTTTGTCCATATAGACACAAGTATTTCACTGACATCAGAATGAAACATTTTCCCCAACAACCCTTTCAGCAGTTTGTCCATGTATGCACAAGCACCAAAATGAAACATTCCTCCATGATCCCTTCATCAGTTTGTGCATGTATGTGCAGGCACTCAAATGACACCAACATTAAACATTTCCCCCCAAAGACCCCTTCAGCAGTTTTTCCATGAACGTACAAGCACCAAATGAAACATTTTCCCCAACAACCCCATCAGCAGTCACCTCCACGTATGCACAAACACCAGACTGAAAAATTTCCCCCAACAGCTCCTTCAGCAGTCATTCTCCAAGTTTGTACAAGCACCAGAATAAAACATTTCCACAAACGACCCCTTCAGTAGTTTGTCCATGTATGCAAACGCAATCAAATGACACCAAAATGAATAATTTCTCCCCAAAGATCCCTTCAGCAGTTTGTCCATGTATGCAAAAACACCAGAATGAAACATTCCCCCTTAAGACCTACTTTGCTAATGAAACATTTCCCTCAAAGTTCCATTCATCAGTTTGTCCATGTATGCACAAGTACTCAAATGACACCAAATTAAACATTTCCCCCAACAACCCCTTCAGCAGTCATACCCAAGTATACAGAAGCACCAGAATGAAACATTTCCTCCCAATGACCAGAATAAAACATTTTCCCAATGACTCCTTCAGCAGCCATCTCCAGTCATGCAGAAGAACCAGAATGAAACATTTCCCCCAATAACCCCCTTCAGTAGTAGGTCCATGCATACACAAACATCAAATAACATTAAAATGAGACATTTCCCCAATGGTCCTTTCAGTAGTTTGCCCTACTTACTTTAAAGACTAATTATTTATTTCGGCTGCTAAGTGTCTAGCACTGTGGCACTGCTCCCTCAACCTGGGCAGCCAATCACAAGGGCAATTCTCAAGCAAGAAGACGTAGGCGGGGGCTTGAAGCACATTTGACATTTTGCACATCTGTTTATGATGGGTGTTGCCATTTTCCTTAAAGGAGGAAAAATAGCTGATAAATATATATATATATATATATATATATATATATATATATATATATATTTTTTTTTTTTTTTTTTTTTTAATGCCCCCCTTACTGTTTCCATTGGGGTGAACTGCACCCTACACCCCCACCAAATAGTATGACTCTGGAAAGTACTGATGTCCAAATTATTGATTTAACTTCTGATGCTGGAATTCTAAACTACATCCTTATAAGAATTACCCTTATTAGAGTCAGCAGGAAGTTCAGATGACAGCAATGCTGATGTTGACAAGCTCCATACTGTAGTGAAATCCTGCTCTAAAATGATTACTTGGTCAGCAATCTTCTAACTTACCCTGTACTATTGTGTCTCTTTGGCCACATGAATGGTACCGCACTGTCCTCAGCTTTACTCTGTTATGAAATTTCACGTCACCACTGTCGCACTATTACAAAAATTCCATGGATCTCTACTTTCTTAGTGTAAAAACTCATTCTGATCTACCTTTGAATAATTTTTCATGTCATTGTATTGTCTGTATTTTGATTGCAATATGTTTGTATACTGACTATTCATATGCATCTTTGAGATTTTCATTTTTCTTACTATTGTATGTTCACACATTGTTTTTTTTTCTCACTATTATATGCCCACACTATTCATCACACTATGTATGCATGTTTTTTTATGCATGCTACACACTGTACCTGGCTGCCTTTTCTAAGTGCTTAAATAGCAGATTTACAGACTATGTTGTGTAGCAAAGAATGTGAACTAACAGATAGGCATGCTACCTGTCTCTCTAACATCTGTAAACCTACATTTCAGTAACCCCATATTTGCATGAAAACACATATCTCTTGTCAGTTTATTTTTCTTTCTCTCCTTCTATACTGTGGAGGCCACCACTTTTGTTTTTAGTAATCACAAACTTGCATACCTTCAAATATCTCCTGTAATCTTTCTTATTGTCCTGTTTAAAGGCTAGAAAGCTGAAATGCACAACTGTGAAATATAGTGCACTACTCTTGTTTGCCAAACCTTACTTAATGTGGATGAGTATAGACAAATAGTACTGTACCTATCTAGTTCAGCCATCAAGAAATCCTTATTAACTTTCTGTCTCTCTCTCTCTCCCCCAGTGAAACAAGCACATAGTAAGTCTAAAAACTGCTGGTCCAAATGTTATCATATCCCACTACCTAAAGAACTTGCACAGCTGAATTTCACCTGCAGTTTCAAACGTTCACAAGGAAAACATACACTGAGTTAAATCTATGTAAGACAATTTCCAAGACACAAACAAATAATTTAATTTGTTAAGTCATGCACTAGTGTGTTCTGTTTGTAGTGTTGAATCTGGTGGAAGGATAGCCCAACCCCCAATTACTCACCCACACTCACAGGCCATTTATTGCTGAAGGTGAAGCTACATTAACACTTCAGCATATTTTACTCGTATTAGTGTAATAGATCCCTGGAAAAGAGATTGAAAAGTCCATAACTATAAAATTAGATGCTGTGACTCGAGACAAGTTGTTAGAGTTCACTCACTTTGTCTTTGTATCCATCTACATTCTACCTCACTGATTGATTGTTTATGGTGGTAAACCACCTGGGGGGGTTCTTCCCACTCCGTTTGCTTTGCTCACTCCGTTCCCCTGCCCTTCCCACATATCCCACCCTCCGCCAGTACCTCTACTCATATCCCAAGCAAACCACTCCACCTCATTCCTATGATCCAATTATATACAACTCTACCTTGTCCACATCCACATTTCAATCATACCTTGCCTACTTTTATTTAACCAAACTTATCTGCTTTCCCTTATATCCATCACTTTGAATTCTCACTCACCCTACTATAATTCTTTGCATCTTACTGTTTTACCATCACAGTACTATCACCACCTCAAACTGTCTTACATTAACTCCAGGCTTACCACCTTCTCTTCTATTATACACACAAACTAACATTGCACCATCATTTTACTACTGACCAGTCACATCTCCCCCACCCCTCCTTACCGCAAACCACAGGGCAAAACACCTAACCACATTGCCAAAGCCCACCCTGAAGTCTAAACATTTCCAACTTACCTTTAGCTGCACACATATCACAAGATAACATAATCTCTGTTTACACCTGATATTACATTCTAACACATAAATACCACTTTTACTATTTTTAAACCCACTATCACAGTTGACATGCTCCTCCTAACCTGCCTAGCTTCTTTACTCTTAACTATCAACCTCACATCAGCTATATCCTCGCTTACCCCCACACACCAATACACATCAACAACCTTCTTCAACCATCACCCCAATAAACAACACAGCTTCTCATATATCTCCTCCCAGCCTTTCCCCTATACCCTCCCATATTATTCAAGCCACAAATTGGTCTCCTCATCTCCTATGAAACCACACTTCACACCAAAACCATCACCTTGGAATAAAAAACACTTCCCGTGGAACTCCTTCCTCATTACCTACCTACTCAAATGTGGAGACATACATCCTAACCCTGGACCACCCTCTAATCCTAACCGCAGGAGTAACCCCAAAGATTTAAACATACTTACACTGAACCTTAGAAGTATATGTAATAAAATAGCCCGACTGCATGCCTGGATGGATCAAAATAAACCTGACCTCTTAGCCCTTACAGAAACATGGCTACACCCCAATGTAAAAAACTCAGAAATAATACCTCCAAACTTTGCAATATCCAGAAGAGATAGATCTAAAAAGAGGGGGGAAGGGATAGCCCTTCTATATCCCTCTACGCTCAGCATCACACCCTATACCAGTAATATACCCACCTTTTCCAGTGCTGTGGTACTGATCTCTTTTTTTGAACATATCAAAAATAATTTGCATAATGGTAATATATATCCCACCAGGTAAGAATATACCAGTGTTGGAAAATATTTTGTCCTGGACATCCCAAATAATAAACCTCAAAACAATAACCTTAGGAGACATAAATATAGATTGGCTAACCACAGCTTCCAACTCCCCCATAAATAGTATAAATCTGCATGCTTTTTCTCAGCTTATCAATAGTCCAAGAAAATACAGCAAAGATCTTACCTACCAATCCACCCTAGACTGGATCCTAGTACCCCCCCCCTATTACCCCTCTTCTGGTACACTGTCAAGCTCCCTCAGCAATCATCCGTCAGCGTATTCCCTTAGAGCAAACTCCCAACAACTAAGAGTATACACTGTAAAATCAGTTAGGAACTTAACTAATTTTTATCAGCATAAATTCAACAATCTCCTACATGAAACAGACTGGACACCCCTTAAACAACCATCCCTTAATGATGCTGTACTATACTTTATTAACACCTTCCTTCTCATACGTAATACATTCGCTCCTATTTGTATGAAAAGAATCAACAAGAACTCAGCTCCATGACTCGCTAAGGAATGTAAACACCTGATGAAGCAAAGGGACCTAGCCTGGATAACCTGGAAACAGAACAAAAATGAACAATCTCATGTTAATTTCAAAACAACACTTAACAAAGTGACAAAACTAATCAACAATCAACAGAGATAAGAAGTCATATTATTCCCAGATTCTACTCCAACATAAAATCAACCCAATAAATTTTGGCACGCCATATCTTCTCTACTTAACCCTGGAACAAATAGAGACCACACCCTATCACCTGATAGCCCTCCATCACAAATAGCTGAAAACTTTAACAAGCACTTCATAAAATCAATATCAGACCTACTAACTAACATCCATAATGCTGGACCCCCCACCCTTCAAACTTTTCAGACACCAAACCCAGACCATTGGTTCATAGGTGTGTATTAGGCCAATGGCCCTGGAGCCTTTATAAGCCTAGTCCATAGAAGTGCCCTGGCATCATGTCGCTGTTAGTTCCCAGTGCCTCTATCAAGCAGAGCCACTGGAGTGATCCCCAGGGTGAACTTTCTATTTCCCATCCACTCATCAAGATTTCTCTTGAAATGGGCCAGTGAGGTGCTCTGCTTGACATGTATGGGACACCTATTCCAGAGCATGGGTAGTCTCTGGGTTATGAACCTGTCCCTCCAGCATGTTCTGTTGATTGTGGTAATGAGGTTGAGGTCCCTGGAGCGTGTGGTGTGAAGGGATTGGGATTTCTTTAGCTGTAACATTTCTAACATGGCTGGGTCAGACATGGCTTTGTAAGTCAAGCAGAGATTGCCTCTTAATAGACGATATGAGACAGAGAAAAGCTGGAGTTTTTAAGAGTCTGTTCATGTAAGGCATGTGTTTAAGGTCGAGGATCCTCTTCGTGAAGTACTTTTGTGGCCCTTCCAGCTGTTTTAGGTGTTTAGTGAGGAACATGCCAAATGGGGCATTATACTCAATGATTGGTCTAATGAGGGAAGAGTAGAGAGAGATGATGACCTCTTTTTTCCTGGCTGCAAAACCCTTGGTAATGAGATGTGCCACATAGAAGGACTTTCTATCCACAGTGGCAATGTGGTGGTCGAAGGAGAGGTTGCTGTCAACCTGTGTCCCCAGATCTCTTATAATGCCTTCAGTGTTCAGTGGGCTACCATCAATGTGGTAATTAGTGGGAACTGAGTTTTTCCCAAAGGGAATGATGATGCATTTTTTGGCATTAAGCTTAAGGCCATGGTTTCGACACCAGTCTTGGTCTCAGTGAAGCCTTTCTGGAGGATGTCTACATCACTTGGGGACTTAATAATGGCTCCCAGCTTGGAATTGTCAGCGAACTTGGTCAGCCAGAGTCCTTCCGTGTTGGCCTGGACTTCTGAGAAGTAGATGCCAATCAGGAGAGGACCCAGGACCAATCTCTATGGGACTCAACTCGTGAATGGTCGTCAGTCTGACTTGGAGTCTGCGATTTTCACACTATGGGTTCTATCTGTGAGCCAATTTGCAACCCACCTAGTGATATAGGGGTTGATGCCTAGTTTGGTGAGTCTATCAATAATTCCTGAGTGGGGAATGGTATCAAAGGCCTTGGCCAGATCGAGGTATGTTGTATGAACTGCCTTGCCCTCATCCACAGCTCTGGTGACTGACTCAAAGAAGTCAACCAGGTTGAGCAGACATGATCTACCCTTCACAAAACCAAATTGCGCGGGATACAGAGTTTGGAGATTCCCTATATCCTTGTGAATTAGGTCCATGATGATGTGCTCCATAGCCTTACATATCAGACTCATCAGGCTAATGGGTGATAATTACCAGGGTCTGTAGTCGCTCGCCCTTTATGGAGAGGGATGACTGCAGCAGTGCGCCATTCTGTAGGGACAACACCTGAGGTGAGGTTGTGATTGAGCAGGGCACACAGGTGTGGTACCAGTTCACTTTGTAGTTTATGTAGAACATGGCCAGGGATATTGTCGGTTCCCATGGAAGCTGTATTCTTGGTCTTGGACAATGCAGCTTTAACCTGTGCTGCAGTAATGCCGGGTACCTGGCATTCTTCCGGTATTGTGATTGGTCCTTTGGGGGGGTAAAGTTGGCACTGAATCTGTCGGCCAGTATGTTGGCAATATCTGTTGGCTTAGTATAGGAGGTACCATTGTGCAGTAACTCAGAGCAAATCTGGGTATTGCCATGGACATTCTTGACATAACTGTAGAAGGCTTTGTGGTTGTTTTTAGTGTCTGCTGCAATTCTGCCTTCATAGCTAGCTTAGAGGTTTTGATGAGGGATCTCAACTTTTTGTTGAGGCTAATAATGGAATTTTTCCAGTCTTGGGACTTCACCTTTTTCTGCAACAGTTTCTTCCTTCTGTTGTAGAGTTTGTTAATGGCAGGGGACCACCAGATTGGCTTCCTTTTTTTGGAGGAGAGTGTCTTGGTTCTGTTGGGTATGGCTAGTTCCATGCATTTATGTATGTGTTCGCACAGTGCATTGGTGTATGATTCGGTGGTCATGCACCTATTTTCCATTTGCATGGGTGCTGTGAAGTTAGCCACCTCTGTTTTTAGGAGCCCAAAGTCAGCTTTGGAGAAGTTTTTCATGGTGGTTACCTTTGCTGGTGGTGTGGGCAAGATGTGGATTTCCATGGTAATTAGTTTGTGCACTGATCTAACCAGGGAGGAATTGACTATTGGTGTTGAGCAACGGTTGTCCATGTTAGTAATAACCAGGTCAAGGATGTTGGTTCCTCTAGTAGGGGTAAGAATGAGCTGGTCCAGCACATTGGAATTAATGAATTCCAGGAAGCAATGGGAAAGTGTATTGGTGAGTGATTAGTTTTCCCAGTTGATGGAGGGGTAGTTGAAGTCACCCAGCATGAGAGTGTTGGGTTTGGGCCTAATAGTTTCCAGGGTGCTTAAGAATGTGGAGTGAGAGTCTTGGGACATGGTTGGGGACCTATAGCAAGCTATGACCTGAATCATAATCTTACCCACTGTTAGTTGCACCTGAAGTATCTCTGATGCGTTATGCTGGGCTACTAGTCTGGAGGTGTGCATAACCTTTACGAATATGGAGACACCACCACCTTTGGAGCTTCGGTCCCTGTTCTGGGGCTGAAAGGTGTGGAATAAGTTATAGCCTGGTAGCGCAGGGGTGCTTTCTGCTGCTTTAAACTAGGTCTCCATTACAGCACAAATGTCAATGTTCTCCATCAACTACTTCTAACCCCTACTCAACAAAATGTCATACAAACTGCATTCTCACTTCTGCCCATACCTGCTGACACCATTAAGAAACTGCTACATAAACTAAAACCCTGCTCTCCCTCAGCTGATAATCTTCCACCAAACTACCTCAGACTGAGTGCTAATTCAATCGCCTACCCAGTCAAGATCCTTATAAATAGGTCTTTATCTGAATCAGAAGTACCTACCATATGGAAACAATCTTACATCATCCCCATCCACAAAGGAGGCAACTCTTTTGATCTATCCAATCTCTGTCCTGTATCCATCTTTTCACCCATATCCAAAATTCTCGAGAGGGGTATCCATCAGCAGGTAATGCAATATCTATTGCAAAACTATCTTTTATCCAAAACCCAACATAGCTTCTGACTTAGCCACAGCACAGCTACAGCCCTATTATCTTTTACAGACACTGTAAACAAGGCCAGAGATGCAGGATACTATACAGCCTCATTATTCCTTGATCTCTCCAAGGCCTTTGACACAGTGTCTCACCCCTTACTATTAAACACACTGTCTAACTTAGGCTTCTCACATAACACAGTAAAATGGTTTTAGCGCTACCTCAAGGATCATAAACAAGCGGTGAAATGGTCCAATGAACTCTCACCCTTTCTCCACAACCCTACTGGAGTCCCTCAGGGCTCTATCCTAGGAACCCTACTCTTCAACATTTTCACAAACAACCTTCACACTGCCTCTCACCTTGGGACACTCATTCAATACGCTGATGATTCCACCATAATCTGTACTGCTCAATCACTACCAAAACTACTTTCAAAAACTCAGCAGTCCTTTACTTCAGTCAAATCCTGGCTAAGAAATGCCCAACTCTTTCTTTATCCAAAGTAGACAAAACTAGTACTCTTTCATCCCAAGAACACCTCCCCTGTTACTGATCATTTTAACATCATTGCATCTGACAACACTGTCATAGAAATAGTGCTGGAAACCAAACTTCTAGGAGTTATCATGGACAATAAACTTTCATTCGACCCCCATATACAGCAAAATATAAAGAAAACTCATCCAAAACTAGGACTCTTACATAGAAACAAACACTTCTTTACTGCAGCAACCAAAACTACCCTTGCTAAAACATTTTTACTTCCCTCCCTTCTTTACGGTGCTCCTATCCTAACTAACTTAGGAACTTCTACCATAAACAAGATGGAACAGTGCTACAACAAAGTTGCAAAGTTTGCCATAAACTCTATCACACACACCACTGTAAACCACTCCTAGAATTAAACTGGCTTGAACTCTCCAACCAACTTGCCTTTATACAGCTATCCACCTTAAACAACCTTATTTTCAAGCCTACTGCCTGCCCTGCACTAACCAATCTAGTCACACCTTACATACCAAATCGGTCCCTACAGTCAGAAGACAAAGATCTCTTAGCTATCTCAAAACCCACAAGAAGCCAGGTCACTCTCTGTATTCATACGCTGTGTCTATACTTTGGAATTCACTACCTCTAGCTACAAGGTCTATGCCTAGCCTAACCCATTTCAAAACCTTTTTAAAAAAATCATCTCAAAAAGACATGGCTCTGCTCCTACATACAGCCTGCCTGATGCTCAGCACTTTCTCTTCTTCCACACTAGCCTCATCCTCCTCTTCTGTCACATTCCAATCCTTCACAGTCTGCAAGATCCTAAGGCTCTTCTAACTCATCTGTTTCTATACCATATCGTTAAGCTACTGTTCAGGCTGTATTGCATATATTCTTTTTAACTCTCTCACTATCTTCCTGCATCCGTAACTTCCTGGCTATTATTTTCCTAATGAAAACTAACTATTTATTTATTTTTTTCATGAACCATATCAGTCAATGTCACACATCGCTCTACCTACGTACTATTTTTGGACACTACATTATGTATAGTGAGAGTGATTATTATTGTCTATAATGTTTTTAACTCTATAGAATAGTCTCAATGTGTAGTATATATTGTAACATCGTGTAACATAGTTTGTTCTTTCAACTTACTTTGTATAGTATTTCTAATGTGATTTGTACTGTATTGGATTTTACTGTATTTGTATTGTACTGTATGTGGAGCTTTTCTCCCTAGGCCTCTGCTGAAAATGGGTTCTGTAGACCCAGTCAGACCACCCCAGTAAACAAATGTCAAATAAATAAATAAATGTATGTATGTATGTACAGTGGATATAAAAAGTTTATACACACCTGTTAAAATGCCAGGTTTTTGTGATATAAAAAAAATGAGACCACAATAAATCATTTTAAAACTTTTCCCACCTTTAATGTGACCTATAACCTGTATAATTCAATTGAAAACAAACAAATCTGTTAGGGGAAAAAGATATAAAAAATAAAAAACATACAATACACTGATTGCATAAGTGTGCACATCCTTAAACTAATACTTTGTTGAAGCACCTTTTGATTTAATTACAGCATTCTGTCTTCTTGGGTACACACCTGACATCAATTAAGAGACTCTGATTAACCACAAATAAAGTTCAGCTGTCCTAGTAGGATTTTCCTGACATTTACTCTGTTGCCTGCTTCAGCAAAGGCCATGGTTCGCAGAGAGCTTACAAAGCATCCAAAGGATCTCATTTTTGCAAGGTATCAGTCAGGAGAGGCATACAAAAACATTTCCACAGCATTGGATATACCATGGAACCCAGTGAAGACAATCATCAAAAAGTGGAGAAAATATGGGACAACAGTGGCATTGCAAAGAACTGGACGTCCCTCCAAAATTGATGAAAAGACAAGACGAAAACTGGCCAGGGAGGCTGCCAAGAGACTTATAGCAACACTGAAGGAGCTACAGGAATTTCTGGCAAGTACTGGTTGTATACTACATGTGACAACAATCTCCTGTATTCTCCATATGTCTGAACTATGGGGTAGGCTTGCAAGACGGAAGCCTTTTCCTACACAGAAAAACATCCAGGCCTGCCTAAAATTTGCAAAGCAGTACATCAAGTCTCCCAAAAGCATGTGGGAAAATGTGTTATGGTCTGATGAGACCAAGGTTGAACGTTTTAGCCAAAATTCCAAAATGTACATTTGGCACAAAAACAACACTTTGCATCACCAAAAGAACACCATCCCCACGGTGAAGCATGGTGGTGGCAGTATCATCCTTTGGAGTTGCTTTTCTTCAGCTGGAACTGGGGCTTTAGTCAAGGTGGAAGGAATTATAAACAGTTCCAAATACCTGTAACTGTTTGCCCAAAACTTTCAGGTGTCTACTAGAAAGATGAAGATGAAGAGGAATTTCACCTTTCAACACGACAATGACCCCAAGCATACATCCAAATCAACAAAAGAATGGCTTCACCAGAAGAAAATTAAAGTTTTGGAATGGTCCAGCCAAAACCCAGACCTAAATCCAATAGAAAATCTGTGGGGTGACCTGAAAGTACTGTGCACAAGAGATGTCCTCACAATCTGACAGATTTGGAGCGCTTTTGCAAGGAAGAGTGGGCAAATATTTCCAAGTCAGGATGTGCCATGCTGATAGACTCCTACCCAAGAAGACTGAATGTTGTAATTAAATCAAAAGGTGATTCAACAAAGTATTAGTTTAAGGGTGTGCACACACAACAAAGTATTAGTTTATGGGTGTGCACACTTATACAACCAGTGTATTGTACGTTTTTTATTTTTTTATATTTGTCCCCTAACATATTTGTTTTTTCAATTGAATTGTACAGGTTATAGGTCACATTAAAGGTGTGAAAAGTTTTCAAATTATTTATTGTGGTCTCATTTTTTTATATCACAAAAAAGTGGCATTTTAACAGGGGTGTGTAAACTTTTTATATCCACTGTAGGTAAGTATGTTACTTTCTCTCTTTATCTTGTAAAAGATTTCTCAGGGACTTTGTGGAAAAGGTGTTTTCCACTTAGTCAGACTATTCTGGTAAATAAAAGCAAGCAAGCAATCAATCATTCAATAAGTAAATAAAGTAAAATAAATTTGGGTAATCATGAACAGTATGGGTTTTTCTAGAATATACTGAATTTCTTATGCTGATGATTACTAAATGAATACATATCCAAATGAAATCTGTGTCTTCCAAACAGGTGACTGCATTACTTTCATTTTGTGGTCACATTTAACTATTATCACTGTTAGTTCATAGTGTGCACTGTTGTTTTTGTAACTCTTTTGAGCATTGGTGTGTATATGGGTAAAGTGTTTTTTTTGTTTGGAATATAGGGAAGGTAGTTAGTGAATAGTATGGAACAGTCTGAATATTAGCTATGAATATGAAATTAAGAATGAGCACTGCAATGATCCTCACAAAAGTTGTGTCACATAATTACATATGCACACACACACACACACACACACACACACACACACAGACACACACACACACACACACACACACACACACACACACACACACACACTCTCTCATGCACATGCACACACACACACACACACACACACACACACACATACACACACACACACACACACACACACACACACACACACACACACACACACACACACTCACGCACATGCACACACACACAAACACACACACACACACATACACACACACACACACACACACACACACACACACACACACACACACACACACACACACACACACACAAACACAACTGCGCTTGTGCAAAGGAATGAAATTTAATGCATTGTTTCAGTTCTTCTGTCTGTAATGCAAACTGTTTCTTTCTTTTTTTTCTGAAGAAAATGTAGTAGCAAACTGCAGAAAAGGTATGTAGTACAGTTTACAATACAAGGGAACAACATGCTTATTCCTGAAATTATTTGGAGGATGATAGAAAAGGGATGAAATGGTGATAGTGCTTGGAGTAGATCACAGAGGTAGTGATGTGCACATAGAAGTCATGTATGAAGTATGCAACAGTATTGTGTTAAAGGTGTATGATGTGTGTGTATGTATGTGTGTTTATATAAACCCACTCAGGATCATTTTACAATATTCTGGACTTTTGAGAGGTATACACAGCAGCACAACTAACATCACATCTTAGAGCAGACACCTGGAAATAATACATAAATGAGTAACTATTTCCACAGAAGCAAAATACAATGTTCTTGCCATTTTTAAAAATGAATTGCAACAAGCATGAGTATAGCATACAGATACAACCCATTTCACCATTTTGCAAATTTAGCTGTAACTCCTTGAAAAGTAGTGTTATATACAATAGCAAAACTCTCAAAGCAATATTGATTAGATTGCAAAACTGAATGTAAATGGATCTTCCAGTGTTTTTAACCTGTCATATTTGAAGACCGAGAAAACATAAGAGCAAGTCTCTGAAAAAAGCATGCCACGCTTCAATATTTCCAGCTGTAATCTAGTGCTGTTAACCTAACTTGACATCATGCTAGAGGGTGGAGTTTCAGAATGCTAAGGAAAGCTCTGTGTTGACATCTTATAGGTTCATAGGTTCATAGGTTCATACTAGGCTATCTGCCCTGGGGCAATTATAAGCCTAGCCCGATTCTGTATGGCTTACGCCACCCCTTGATTTGAGTATACTGTGCCCTTTTTAAGGTTTAGTTTACTGTGCCTCTGTCTAATAGTGACACGGGAGTAATCCCTGGGACAAACCTACAATCCCCCATCCACTTATCGAGATTCTTCTTGAAGAGATTCAGTGAGGTGCTCTGCCTCACATGAACTGGAATTCTATTCCAGAGCGAAGGGAGCCTCTGGGTTATGAACCTGTCCCTCCAGCAAGTTCTATTTATTTTTGTGCTGAGGTTCCAGTCCCTCGAGCGTGTGGCTCTAAGGGATTTAGATTTACTGAGGTGGAGCATGTCCATTAATTCTGGATTTGACATAGCTTTGTATGTCAGGCATAGATCGCCTCGAAGTAGGCGGTATGCAACTGAGGAGAGCTGGAGTTTTTTTAACTGAGCAGCATATGGCATCTGTTTGAGACCCTTGATTCTCTTGGTGAGATACTTTTGGGGACTTTCTAATTGCTGCAGGTGTCGGGTAAGGTACATCCCAAAAGGGGCATTGTATTCTATGATGGGCCTGATGAGGGATGAATAAAGGGGCACGATTACCTCTCTTGATCTAGATGTGAAACCCTTCGTGATGAGGTGGGCTATGTAGAAGGTCTTTCTAACCACTTTGGCAATGTGGTTTTCAAAGGAGAGATTGCTATCAACTTGGGTCCCCAGGTCCCTAATAACTTTCTCTGTACTTAATGGGTTTCCGCCTATGTGGTAATTTGTGGGCACATTGTTTTTGCCAAAGGGTATGACTATACATTTATTGGCATTTAGCTTTAAACCATGGTGCTGGCACCAGTTATCTGTCTCTCTGAGACCTTTTTGAAGAATGTTTGTGTCAGCTGGAGAGTTGATTATGGTGCCCAGTTTGCAGTCATCTGCGAACTTGGTGAGCCATAGTCCTCCCACGTTTGCCTGTACCTCAGAAAAGTATATACCGAACAAGAGTGGTCCCAGGACAGAACCCTGTGGGATGCCACTTGTGACCGGTTTCGAGTCTGACATGGCTCCAGCAACTCTCACTCTGTGGGTTCTGTCTTTGAGCCAGTTTGCAACCCATCTTGTGACATAGGGGTTTATATTTAAGCTGGATAGCTTATCTATGATGCCCGAGTGGGGTATTGTGTCAAATGCCTTTGCAAGGTCCAGATAGGCTGTGTGGACTACTTTCCCTTCATCTATGGCTTTGGTGACTGTTTCATAGAAGTCAACCAGGTTCAAAAGGCAGGATCTGCCCTTGACAAAGCCGAACTGGGTAGGATCTAGTGTCTGTAGGTCCCTAATGTCTTTGTTTATGAGCTCCATGATGATCCTCTCCATAGCCTTGCAGACTAAGCTAGTCAGGCTTATGGGGCGATAGTTTCCAGGGTCCGTAGAGGCTCCACCTATGTGGAGTGGGACCACTGTTGCTGTACGCCATTCTGTGGGCACATATCCTGTAGTGAGGCTGAGATTGTATAGCTGTTTTATTTGAGGGATTAGTTCCTCTTGTAGTTCGTGTAGGACACAACCTGGGACACCATCTGGTCCCATGGAAGCAGTGTTTTTTGCTTTGGAGAGGGCAGCCTTCACCTGAGCATCTGAGATGTTTGGGAGGCAGCCCTCTGCCGGGATAGATACTTGCTCTTTTGGGGGGGAGGGGGTGGCGAAGTTTGCACTGAACCTGTCTGCCAGGATATTGACGATGTCTGTGGGTTCAGTGTATTTTTTGTCATTTAGAATCAACTCAGAACAAGTCTGGGAGTTGCATCCCAGGTTTCTAACATAACTGAAAAAAGCCTTATGATTGTCTTTGGTGTCCTGTGCAATTTTTCTCTCGAAGCTGGCCTTGGAGGATTTTATGAGGGATCGTAATTTTTTGCTAGTACTGATCAGAGATGCCTTCCCTATTAGGGACTTTGCTCTATCATGTAGTAGCTTCCTCCTTCTGTTGTACAGTTTATTTATGGCAGGGGTCCACCAGACTGGACGCCTGCCTTTGGATGATTGGGTCTTGGTTTTGTTTGGGATAGCATGATCCATGGATTCCTGGAGATGTCCGTAGAATGCATTTATATAGGATTCTGCAGTTTGGGCTGTAGTTTCCACTGGCCCTGGGGCCAGTTAACTGTTATTGTTATGCAAGCAAACTAAATAAGCAGACCACTTCAAAAAACTGTAACAAATAACTTAAAATCTCAAAATGACTGCTTTACTGTGAAAGCTTTTCAATGTATTCTGCAATAGTAACTTAACTTTTGTCATCTGGAACCTTTCTTATATTCTGATTCAGTGTTAAGCTTTTTACCCATTATGTTAAAATTTGTCATATTAGTCTTGAGTGTAAATGCCTGGGATGAGCCTGACATTTGTCCATTTGGATCAATGTCCCACCCTTGTAAGCTTCCATAGTATACAGGGATAGAAAAACAGTCTATGGTCCATGTGTGCAATTGATGGCTCTAGTACTGAGGGAAGGGCATGCCCATCCTGGGGGAGAGTGGGTAGAACCATCCATCTACTGCATAACTCACATAGATAAAGGACTGCAATGCATATACAAAGTCTGGTCTGGGCGGCGTCAGACAAACCAAGCCACCAATGGACGGTGCTCTTCAAGGTGGGCATTGATGTGCATATATTCATATGCAGAAGGTATTGTGGGCCTCTGTGGTGATGCAGTCCACATGTCCCTCCCCTAAGAGTGTGGTTAGATGATTAGAAGTGCTGTCAATTGCCAGGATGCTGGCAAGGGCACAAAACACCCTCATAGCCGCCCAGATGATGGCCTCCAATGGACATTTCTCAACCCAGAATTAGGAGTAATCCCCAGTGTATGGGGAATGAAAAGGCTGTATCAAACTAGGGAGAGGCTTGATGGTCAGCAGGCAAAAGGGCAACAATGACTTAGAAAAATATTTTATCACAGGAAACAAGTTCAGATACATAAATATCTTTAGCTGTTGGAATACATTTATGTTGTAAAGTGTTTTCTAAAAAATATCACCATAGAAGTTGAACTGTGTGTGCATTGTTGGCCTGTGTAATGTTTGCCCTGACTTTTGGTAAGGAAAGAATCAAAAGGAACTGTGACATCCCTCCTCTAGGTCAGTAATCAAGGAGCCAGAATCTTTACCACTGACACTGGAGAGGGATGTTCACTTGGAACAAAAATAAATACACATAGTTTTTCCATATGCAGATCTCTGCACCAAGCACAATTTTCCTTAAGATCACACAGGGAACACACTCAGTCTGGGGTCTAGGTTTCCCTGTCTATCTCTCCAGGCCCCCAGTATGACTACCTACTAGTACAGCTGTAGCGTGGAGTCCTCAGCCAAGTATTCCAAGCCAAGTCCTCCACCACCCTCTCTGTAAAACCAGTACACTGTGTCTCTGCTCCAAATAGCTGATACACACACTCTTTGAGATTTAATTTTTACACACACACACACACACACACACACACACACACACACACACACACACACACACACACACACACACACACACACCTGGGAAAGGCTGGCACAGATTTACTAGCTCTGCTACCTTTGTCCAGGTTATAAGGTAGTTATACTGCCACCAGCCAGCTACTCTAAGACTCTTACAAGGGTACCCAATTATACTGAGTGAAATTAATATTAATACAAATGGTAGCATTTGTCCAATGTGGTAAGGCTTTCAGGAGTGGCCACAGTGTCATCAAATTAATATAAATACTCTCAAAGGTTAAAATATTCTCTAAAAAAAAGCCACAATGAAAGGTTTAAATATATTTAATAATAAATAATAAAAGAACATGAAAATGCTAAATATATATTTACAATAAACACCAGACTTTTAGTCACAGGAAATATTAAAAATAACACAGAAGGAAAGAATCACACAGATACAGAAAAAACAATACTTAACCAATTTCACTGTATTGCTGTTCCCCGTTTACTTACTAAATCAAGGCAAGATGATATGTGTGAGTGATCCTTCTTTGTCAGGTTTCAAAAACTGACTGCCCTGAGACTTCTGCGTCATCTAGTATTAAAACATCATTTCAGTGCTGATTACAGAATGACATCACATACATCTGGTCATCTGACTCTGGTTCCTGCACTACCCCCCTTTACTAGAAAATGAACCGGAATCTAGCACAATGTGTTACCATACACACATACAGAGCTTTGCTGAGATGTGTTATAGCATCTGGAAGCAATAAAACCATTTCAAAACTTCTACCCTCCCAGGATAGAAATTAGTTCATCCCTAATGACAATACAGTTTTCTAGTCCTGGTTTTCACAAACATTTCATCTCTGGCTGCAATCAGAACTGTAAGATACAATCTTTATGGCCTAAACCAGGCAATTTAATTTCAGACTAACCTCTTCTCTTTCAGTATTCTCTGTTACAATGTATTCATTTCACCAGTTACAATACAGTCTGACATACAGGTGTATTTGATTTCTGTCCAGCAGGTCCCTCTGTTTGTTAACACAAGCAGCTTTACAAATACATTTTCAACACAAGCATCTGTACAAATCAGTTTTATATACAAATGACATATAATTCTTTACAAACTCCAGCTGGCTATGCTGGCATATGTTACACATCCACTTTCCTACTTCTCCTGGCAGAGCTGGCAATACCTCACACCATCACAGGGATATTCAGAAAGTACAGGCTATGTGAAAAACGGGACTGAGAAAATTGAGAAAAGACTTAGCTTATTAAATGTATTTTGGGTAACAAGGTAGACATATCTCCTCTAATAAAACAAATGCAAGTAAATGAAACATGGATGCAAACAATGTAGTTGGTGTTCTGGACCAGAAATTGGAAAAGCTAGATTTAGAAATTTATAGAAGCAAGTGTTAAGAGTTTTAGCAAAATAAAGTGTAAATAATTGTGGTTCGGGTAAAAAAATGGAATTTGAGAGCAGAATTAGAAGGGTGAATGAAAATGTAGAGTTTTATAAGTTATTTCTGCTCTACACCTTAATCGAGAAAGAATCTGAACATGATTATATTTTTCAAAAACATGACAGGAGAAGTAGATTCAATGAAATACTTACCTTGAAAGTTCTAATTTTAGATATAATATGAGAAAGTGTTTACATTGATTAATCTATTAATTTCCTCTGGATAAGAAACATAAAATGGTATTATTATATTTGCTATAGCCTTTTTAGTCAATTCCATTTTTATGTAAAAGAGGATTCAAAGGAGATTATATAAACCATAGTCTGTTAAGGGATGTTGAAGTTAATACAACAGTGCATACTGTACTTTTTGTTCAGGGAGGTTTAGATCAGAATTTGATATTGTATGTGATAACATATAATCTCTGAAATTTAAAGCAGTGACCAGCAAATAACTTTGTATGAGAGTTAGATTTGCAGATATAGTATTTAGGAAAAAGATCCATGGAAACTGATAGAGAGAGAGATTAGCCATTTGAAGTAGATATTGTTCTGACATCATAAACTTGAACAACTTTACATTTTCTGATATCATAAACCTGAACGACTTTACATTTGTATAAGAATATAAAAAGTAGGGATGCTAAACAATATAAGTTTATGAAAAAAAGGAAGAAAAGCAGGAAAGGGTCTGAAAGGCTTACCTGAAAGATGAAATTCTTTTTTTAAATAATGGAAGATGATATGCAGGAGAAAATGATTTTTCAACAGGAAACATGATAGTATGAAAATATGCAACAAGATCACTTAATTCTCTTTAATAACATAAATGCATTAGACCTCTTTAGTACAGAGGGGAAATGAGGAAAGGTTATTTGCAGATTAATATAACCAAAGATGAAAAAAGTATACAGGCAATGAAGGCATAAAGAGGCTGGTCGACAGATACATTATTGAAAATGTTATTGAGGCTTGAGACCATGCAGAGGAATGTAATAGGTGAGATTATTAAAGGTGAAAGAAGGCTAAAAACATGGGCAGATTTGTTAATAGTACAGAAGTCAAAAAGATGATTACAGAATAAACTAAACATATGGGTAAACCTGTTAACAATGAAGAAGTCAAAAGGGTTGAATGGCTGCCTGATTTACTCACAATGTAAACTGGCTTCAACAATGCTGAGTAATTATATGCCTTTTACCTTATTAAAATCTAATTTTAAAATATTGGCAAAAGAGTTTGTGGACTAGAATAAAAGTTACTTAGGGGATGCATGAAGCTTGGTTTTGTCAGAGTATTTGAAATGTAAATATATTGGATTTTTTTCTTTTATTTCTTCAACTTTTGTTTCCCCCATGACTGCTGGCTATCATCCTGGCTCAGACAGACTTAGCACATTCCTTCCCCCAAACTAGAGACATCTACACTACAGTCAAGGGACAGGAGATACCCAGACAGAGCTACTTTCAAGCAGCAATGAGGTTGCTTGTATTCTTGCTGGTGTCTTGGCAATTAAGGCATTATAGCAATACCTTAGCCCCACACCCTGGTTGGAGGGCACATAACTTGCTTTAAATGGGAGACTGCTGTGCCTTTCCATGCAATTGCCTATTCCCATGCAATATGAAGGCCTACCACTATATGGCAGCTTGGCAGTCCATAATCCCTTCCCCATACTGTATCCATGCCTTTCTACCACTCTTCAGAGAGATACTGGAATTTTTTGTAACTGGCCTCAACCTCTCCCCCCTAGAAGGGGTATAGCCATTCTTCTCTGCCAGATCCATCATGCACCCAAGCCACTAGCTGAGCTCAGGTCACCTGACCATAGTTAGGCCTTTATCCCTCTGTAACAATGGATTTGGCTAAATTGCTTAAATTTTCACTAAGAAACAATCCAGAGGTTGTACAGAGATTATGTTAGGTTTGGGTTTAGGCACCTAGGCAGTGAGACATTTCCCTGTGATATATTTGACTGGTGACACATGGCTGAAGTGACATTCGGCTGCAGAAAAATATGGCTGTTTGCAAATTCCCTGTGGGCAAAGAGAAGTACACACTGCCATGCTCACAGCTTTAATAGCCAAATGCATGGTGGCAGAAGAAGTAATGAGTGTTGTGCTCAGTGTACAGTACATACTTATATAACTACAACATGTAGAAGTGTGCTACAGCATGGAGGAAATCCTGCGGGATACTGTAGTCACATTTATGCTCCAGTATGCATTTTAGGTAATATTCCCTGGACACTGTGCAGGGGGTAGTGGTCCACACACTCCAATTATAAAGGCACTGCCCATTGTGCACTGCATTTTTACTGTCACTGACATGCCCTCTGGCCAGCCTGCTGCTGATGCCTGCCATATTGCCTGCTCTCTCATGTTCCCTTGGGGACCATGGACATTGTTTTCCCCCTGTGCATTTGGTTATTAAAGTTGTGGGCATGGCAGTGTATGCTTCTCTTTGCCCACAGGGAATTCGCAAACAGCTATATTTCTCTGCAGCTGAATGTCATTTCAGCCATGTGTCCCCAGTCAAATGCACCACAGGGAAATGTCTTGCTGCCTAGGTGCCTGAACCCCTTAGGTTTGCTAAACATTAGTTATTTATGGATTTCTCTTACATAATGACAGGCATTTGAGTTTCTATGAATTCTATACAAACTTGTTTATTCTATTAACTCTCAGAGCATGTACAACCAATATTTAAAGCCTTCCCTGATTTTGGGGCTTTGTTTTCACTATAGTTTGGCTTTGTCCTTGAATCTTTTTGCTAAGAAGTTGTGAGAGCCTTTTTTTAAGAAGAGTCGGACACCTATGATGTAGACAGATAAATTAGCTATAATTTCTGGGATTGTCTGTGGAATAATTTGGCTTTGCAGGATTACTGTGATTTGTGTCAAGTAACTTAGGATATTTAATGTGTGAAGCACAGCTGAAATGATTGCATAAACATTATTTTCTGTCACAGTCAGATATCTGAAGACACTAAGTTGGCCCAATTTAAGAGTAACAATTTGACCATAAATTCTTTCACTTTACATCACAGGTATCAGTATTACACATGAGAAGCAGCTATCTTTGGTGGTTTGGCAGGAACAGAATGCATGTTAAAGTAACTGATCACTGGTAAAGTGGTGCAGTGAATAGAATTGCCATCTCGCATTGCAAAAGTTTGGTTAATTTATTAACTGGGGTATATTCTGTGTTAAGACTGCATACCTTCATGTGCCTGCGTAAGTCTACCCATGTATTCTGGTTTCCTCCAACACTCCAAAGATGTGCTGTAGGTGACACAGAATTTCTCAAATTTGAATATAGATAAGTGTGTAGTGTGTGTGTATGTGGGAGGTTATTTGCATTTTGTGATAGACCTGATGTCAGGGCAATGTCAATGTATGTGTGCTTGTTTTAAAATCAATAGCTTATGATAGACTTAACTTTCAAAGGCAGTTAGTGTGTGTGTGTGTGTGTGTGTGTGTATGTGTGTGTGTGTGTGTGTGTGTGTATGTAAAAAATATATCACAGAGTTTTATATGTGGTCATATTGTAGGGCACGTACATAACTTTGCTGGGTAGCAGTAAGAAAAACAGCAAGTCATTATCTTTCAACCCTGTTCAGGGGTGTGCAGAGTAAGTCACTTTAATTTGTGTTGGGGAGAGGCTAGGGGAGAATGTGTTTATTAAGTCTTCAATGTTTCTTACAATCAGCCCTCTGAGATGCACACAGAATGTACTGTGATCATTATTTTCTTAACTTTCCCTTCAAACCTCAGAGATGTGCACAGAATGTCACCATAGCTTTTCTCAGGACAGTATACAGTTTAGGAGAAGCAAGTTGGACTACATTAGTGAAATGGTAAAAGTCAGATACGAAGGAGAGAACATAGCATGTAGATAAATCAATCACCTCTGAGCATATAGTAATAAAATAAAAACGTAACGTTTATTGAGTAAGCGCTTTCACCCACTTGGCTTCATCAGACTCATGGATATAAAACAGGAAATTAAAACAGTGCTTAAATATACATCCTGGGCGGGAGATATAACTCCACCCTATCTATTAAACAATTAAAAATATTTAAAACTAATTAAGTCACTACAACTCTGCAAGAGATTCCAATTGAAAGAAACACTACTGAGTTATAAAAACAACCACAAAGCATAACATGAGTGAGACATTAAACTGCCAGATAGAATAGTTCACACAGTAAAATGCATGACCAAATAACAAGCTTAGAAATAAATGAGACAGCATACTGTGAAGACAGCATGCTGTTAAAACAACAACAATAAACAGAAATAATTATTCTTCTTTAAAACTAAGACTAAACAATTGAACATACCAAACTTGGAACTGTGTACCTGTTAAAATGCTTTTAATCTCCTCATCCTTAAGAATGGTTTAACAGACAGTTTAGCGTTCAAACCTGGGGTACGTCTGATCTGAGCTTGATAATCCACATATTCTCTCTACCTTCTGTATGCATTCTTATGTCTCCTCCCTGATGTTCACCTGCATCTGTTCTAAAATCCTAAAGGTAAAAGTATGTGTGGAGTCAGTTTCAAGAACATGTTTGGCAAGTGCATTACTACTGTGTCGCATCCTAATCGCATATAAGTGCTCTCGTATTCTGTCTTTCAGATATCTATTGGTTTTCCCAATGTAAAATGATGAACATTTTCCACATGTGGCAATGTACACCACATTAGCTGATAAACAATTACCATGAGCTTTCAAATGATAAGTATAATGATTAACTGGGTGAACAAAAGTCACTTCACTACTGATGAATGAACAGAAATTGCATTTACCACATTTTCGAGTTCCAGACAGACTGTTAGTGGATGACTTCCTTAATCTCTCTTTATCACACAGTATCCTCTTCAGGTTTTTCTTATTTTTGTACCTAAAGCACGGAATATCACCTACCCATTTCTTAACATGGGTATCAACCGTGAGGACATTCCAATGTTTTTGAACTACTTTCCTAATTCTCCAAGCATCAGTGGTATAAAACATGGTAAATGCTTCACCACTTGATGTATAAGTGCTAGGTGCTGTAGGTTCATTACTAATGTTCTCCTGATGTGAAAAATAGGGTGCTGCTCTATCTTGCCTGGATCCCTGGACACTATCAAATCCCTTCATAATCTCAATGTTGTTGTAACAACGTTGAGATAGCCGAGTATACAGGTCATCAAGGTCCTGTATAAATCCCTGTGAAGTAGGGTTATACCTGGAGGCCCTCATTGCCTGTCCTTTAACAATATTCCTGTAAACAAACTGTGGATGCATGCTGCTACGATGTAACAGTGTGTTAATGTGACACTTCTTCCTAAATACACCAGTATTCACAAGTCCATTGGGTAATTTCTCAACAAATACATCAAGAAAAGTAATTCTGGTTGCAGATGCCTCATGACTAAACTTAATGTAGGTGGTGGCATTGTTCAGCTGTTCAACAAAAACATTCATCTGGTGTATGGAACCTCTCCAAATAAAGAAGAGGTCATCTACAAAGCGCTTATAGAACACAATGTGTTCCAAAAAGCCTGGCAGGGTATACATAAAAGTATTCTCCCATTCTGCCATAAACAAGTTGTAGCTATTGGCAGCTATTGGCACGAGGTGCCCATAGCTACGCCATCTCTTTGTAAAAGCACCTATCCTGAAAGCAAAAAACATTATTGTGCAATACAACCTCTAACAATGAAATAATTAACATGATCTTAGATTCAGAGAACTCAGTCACCCTGTGTAAATGTTTGGTTATAAAATCAACACCAACACTGTTCGGAATTACTGTGAATAACGATTTCACATCCATAGTCAAAAAAATGAGATCTAATGTGTCTGTTACATCCTTCAGGCAGTCATACAATTCAATTAGGAACTGTTTCGTATCCCTCAGAATGAATTTATTCATGTTCACAACTGGCCTTAAATTGTGCTCTATATAAATTGAAGATGGTTCAGTGATCCATCCCCTCCCCGCTACTATTGGTCGGAGCGGGGGATCTGTCACATTCTTGTGTATCTTGGGGAGTCCACTGATCAAAGGTATCAATGGTGACTTGACATCAAGAAATGAAAAAAGGTGATTGTCTATGACGTGGCTATTTAAAAGACCCAATAAAAATCCATTCACCCTATGAAGAAAAACTTTCACTAGATCTATATCCAGTTGTTGGTAAAACAATGTGTCTCCAAGCATATTTAACATTCTATTGGTATAGTCTTCATGGCCCAGAATAACAATGCCCCCTCCTTTATCAGCCGGTCTAATACATATGGAGGGATCATTAGACAAACCTCTTAAAGCTCTATTTTCTTTATAGGTGAGGTTATATTTTCTCAATGTGTGTTGATGCTCACCATCCCTCATCCTGTATAAATCATCTTCAACCAACTGGCTGAAAGCAGACAACAAGGGATGCAGGGGGGGAGTGAACGAGCTTGGACGATGAAAATTCGAAATGGGTAACACTTCACTGCTCTCTCTAAAGTATAATTTCAGAGATAAATTACGTACATATACCTTGAAGTCCCTTATCGTCTCTTCAAAAACACTACTTGCTGTAGGTATAAATGAGAGACCCCTAGATAGTACTGATAACTCATCATTATTCAATGTACGTTGGGAGAGGTTGAAAATTAAGGTTTCCCTTTCCCTTTGTTCTCCCACATTTTCTTTATATTCCTGTTCGAAGGTTGTTCGAACGATAGCTTCCGTTTCTGTCGCCCCCTGCTCAATGATCTCGTCCTGCCCCCCTTGTAATCCACTCTGATCGGAAAAGGGTGTCTTGAATCATAAATAGGAGCATTCTCAGACCGGGACGTGGAAGCTGTACCCTGTGTATGTGAAAAAGATTGTGAGGAGGTATTGATCTTGCTCCTCACTACTGGTTGTAGCTTATCAGTTGTACCAGTGTGACAACCTGTATTATGTTCTACAATTATAACATCAGAGGTACAAACACTAACTGCACTCATATCAGAGCCATTCGCATTCATCTTAGTGGTAGAAACACCTACTGGTGATTGCGAGTGTGGTAAAACTAAACTTTGTGGCTTAATCACACATTCTTCACCAACAACAACATCGGATAATTGAACATGTGGGGATGGTCTACTGCCAGCTGCTAGAGTATTATAGACCCGTGCCCCATCATTAATTAAATCAACATGTAAAGCATCAGAAACATCAGGAACATTGTTAACTTTGTCAACTGCAACATTATTCACATTATTAACATTAGTGCTAATTGTCCGTGGCCAAGTGAAGATATGGCCTAATCTGAAGTCAGTTAAGTCTCTCTGCAGCTTGTGTCGCTTCTGTGAAAGAAGCTTTCGTTCATATTGGTTGACATTGTCCAATAAACTACTGAAACTGTTCTCTAAAATAGTCGTTGGAAAGCTGTCATAAAGTTTTTCTGTTGGTCTGAGATCAGCGATCTCAGCGACTCCTCTAGAGGAGAGAAAAAGTTATTCAACAACTGCATATACTTATAACTAACCTCTAGATTCAATTGTTGCCATTGAAAGAGTAATTCCGGATAGAGAGTGCCAGTAGTCGGCATTTTCAGCACACGTAGACCTCTCGGGACGACTTTCCTCTGTATACAAACGTCAAAATGCTGGCGTTGTGTTTGAAGACGTTTTAGCTTCAGGAAGTCATTCTCGATCTTGTTGAGAGCTGTACGGAGCTCTTCCCTATTGTATGTTACATCCGGTGTGTCCAGTCCCTCGCAATTTTCCTCAAACAGTGCTAGAGGGTTAGCACTTTCACGTAAGCACGCATTGAAGCGTTCAGTTAAAGGCATCACAACATTGAATTCCTCATTGGTTCCTTGATAGTATACGGCAGTTCAATCTGCTCCGGTACTCCTTCTGCCATGTCTCCACTGGTAAATATAACGTAGTGATAAAGGAAGAAAACTTGTGATAGTGGAGTAAACTCTCCTCCAAATGTATCCCAATAAAAAAACTAAACAATGGTAAAAGTCAGATCTGAAGGAGAGAACATAGCATGTAGATAAATCAATCACCTCTGAGCATATAGTAATAAAATAAAAACGTAACGTTTATTGAGTAAGCGCTTTCACCCACTTGGCTTCATCAGACTCATGGATATAAAACAGGAAATTAAAACAGTGCTTAAATATACATCCTGGGCGGGAGATATAACTCCACCCTATCTATTAAACAATTAAAAATATTTAAAACTAATTAAGTCACTACAACTCTGCAAGAGATTCCAATTGAAAGAAACACTACTGAGTTATAAAACAACCACAAAGCATAACATGAGTGAGACATTAAACTGCCAGATAGAATAGTTCACACAGTAAAATGCATGACCAAATAACAAGCTTAGAAATAAATGAGACAGCATACTGTGAAGACAGCATGCTGTTAAAACAACAACAATAAACAGAAATAATTATTCTTCTTTAAAACTAAGACTAAACAATTGAACATACCAAACTTGGAACTGTGTACCTGTTAAAATGCTTTTAATCTCCTCATCCTTAAGAATGGTTTAACAGACAGTTTAGCGTTCAAACCTGGGGGTACGTCTGATCTGAGCTTGATAATCCACATATTCTCTCTACCTTCTGTATGCATTCTTATGTCTCCTCGCCTGATGTTCACCTGCATCTGTTCTAAAATCCTAAAGGTAAAAGTATGTGTGGAGTCAGTTTCAAGAACATGTTTGGCAAGTGCATTACTACTGTGTCGCATCCTAATCGCATATAAGTGCTCTCGTATTCTGTCTTTCAGATATCTATTGGTTTTCCCAATGTAAAATGATGAACATTTTCCACATGTGGCAATGTACACCACATTAGCTGATAAACAATTACCATGAGCTTTCAAATGATAAGTATAATGATTAACTGGGTGAACAAAAGTCACTTCACTACTGATGAATGAACAGAAATTGCATTTACCACATTTTCGAGTTCCAGACAGACTGTTAGTGGATGACTTCCTTAATCTCTCTTTATCACACAGTATCCTCTTCAGGTTTTTCTTATTTTTGTACCTAAAGCACGGAATATCACCTACCCATTTCTTAACATGGGTATCAACCGTGAGGACATTCCAATGTTTTTGAACTACTTCCCTAATTCTTGGCCACGGACAATTAGCACTAATGTTAATAATGTGAATAATGTTGCAGTTGACAAAGTTAACAATGTTCCTGATGTTTCTGATGCTTTACATGTTGATTTAATTAATGATGGGGCACGGGTCTATAATACTCTAGCAGCTGGCAGTAGACCATCCCCACATGTTCAATTATCCGATGTTGTTGTTGGTGAAGAATGTGTGATTAAGCCACAAAGTTTAGTTTTACCACACTCGCAATCACCAGTAGGTGTTTCTACCACTAAGATGAATGCGAATGGCTCTGATATGAGTGCAGTTAGTGTTTGTACCTCTGATGTTATAATTGTAGAACATAATACAGGTTGTCACACTGGTACAACTGATAAGCTACAACCAGTAGTGAGGAGTAAGATCAATACCTCCTCACAATCTTTTCACATACACAGGGTACAGCTTCCACGTCCGGTCTGAGAATGCTCCTATTTATGATTCAAGACACCCTTTTCCGATCAGAGTGGATTACAAGGGGCAGGACGAGATCATTGAGCAGGGGCGACAGAAGCGGAAGCTATCGTTCAAACAACCTTCGAACAGGAATATAAAGAAAATGTGGGAGAACAAAGGGAAGGAAACCTTAATTTTCAACCTCTCCCAACGTACATTGAATAATGATGAGTTATCAGTACTATCTAGGGGTCTCTCATTTATACCTACAGCAAGTAGTGTTTTTGAAGAGACGATAAGGGACTTCAAGGTATATGTACGTAATTTATCTCTGAAATTATACTTTAGAGAGAGCAGTGAAGTGTTACCCATTTGAATTTTCATCGTCCAAGCTCGTTCACTCCCCTGCATCCCTTGTTGTCTGCTTTCAGCCAGTTGGTTGAAGATGATTTATACAGGATGAGGGATGGTGAGCATCAACACACATTGAGAAAATATAACCTCACCTATAAAGAAAATAGAGCTTTAAGAGATTTGTCTAATGATCCCTCCATATGTATTAGACCGGCTGATAAAGGAGGGGCATTGTTATTCTGGGCCATGAAGACTATACCAATAGAATGTTAAATATGCTTGGAGACACATTGTTTTACCAACAACTGGATATAGATCTAGTGAAAGTTTTTCTTCATAGGGTGAATGGATTTTATTGGGTCTTTTAAATAGCCACGTCATAGACAATCACCTTTTTCATTTCTTGATGTCAAGTCACCATTGATACCTTTGATCAGTGGACTCCCAAGATACACAAGAATGTGACAGATCCCCGCTCCGACCAATAGTAGCGGGGAGGGGATGGATCACTGAACCATCTTCAATTTATATAGAGCACAATTTAAGGCCAGTTGTGAACATGAATAAATTCATTCTGAGGGATCTGAAACAGTTCCTAATTGAATTGTATGACTGCCTGAAGGATGTAACAGACACATTAGATCTCATTTTTGACTATGGATGTGAAATCGTTATTCACAGTAATTCGAACAGTGTTGGTGTTGATTTTATAACCAAACATTTACACAGGGTGACTGAGTTCTCTGAATCTAAGATCATGTTAATTATTTCATTGTTAGAGGTTGTATTGCACAATAATGTTTTTTGCTTTCAGGATAGGTGCTTTTTACAAAGAGATGGCGTAGCTATGGGCACCTCGTGTGCCAATAGCTACGCCAACTTGTTTATGGCAGAATGGGAGAATACTTTTATGTATACCCTGCCAGGCTTTTTGGAACACATTGTGTTCTATAAGCGCTTTGTAGATGACCTCTTCTTTATTTGGAGAGGTTCCATACACCAGATGAATGTTTTTGTTGAACAGCTGAACAATGCCACCACCTACATTAAGTTTAGTCATGAGGCATCTGCAACCAGAATTACTTTTCTTGATGTATTTGTTGAGAAATTACCCAATGGACTTGTGAATACTGGTGTATTTAGGAAGAAGTGTCACATTAACACACTGTTACATCGTAGCAGCATGCATCCACAGTTTGTTTACAGGAATATTGTTAAAGGACAGGCAATGAGGGCCTCCAGGTATAACCCTACTTCACAGGGATTTATACAGGACCTTGATGACCTGTATACTCGGCTATCTCAACGTTGTTACAACAACATTGAGATTATGAAGGGATTTGATAGTGTCCAGGGATCCAGGCAAGATAGAGCAGCACCCTATTTTTCACATCAGGAGAACATTAGTAATGAACCTACAGCACCTAGCACTTATACATCAAGTGGTGAAGCATTTACCATGTTTTATACCACTGATGCTTGGAGAATTAGGGAAGTAGTTCAAAAACATTGGAATGTCCTCACGGTTGATACCCATGTTAAGAAATGGGTAGGTGATATTCCGTGCTTTAGGTACAAAAATAAGAAAAACCTGAAGAGGATACTGTGTGATAAAGAGAGATTAAGGAAGTCATCCACTAACAGTCTGTCTGGAACTCGAAAATGTGGTAAATGCAATTTCTGTTCATTCATCAGTAGTGAAGTGACTTTTGTTCACCCAGTTAATCATTATACTTATCATTTGAAAGCTCATGGTAATTGTTTATCAGCTAATGTGGTGTACATTGCCACATGTGGAAAATGTTCATCATTTTACATTGGGAAAACCAATAGATATCTGAAAGACAGAATACGAGAGCACTTATATGCGATTAGGATGCGACACAGTAGTAATGCACTTGCCAAACATGTTCTTGAAACTGACTCCACACATACTTTTACCTTTAGGATTTTAGAACAGATGCAGGTGAACATCAGGGAGGAGACATAAGAATGCATACAGAAGGTAGAGAGAATATGTGGATTATCAAGCTCAGATCAGACGTACCCCAGGTTTGAACGCTAAACTGTCTGTTAAACCATTCTTAAGGATGAGGAGATTAAAAGCATTTTAACAGGTACACAGTTCCAAGTTTGGTATGTTCAATTGTTTAGTCTTAGTTTTAAAGAAGAATAATTATTTCTGTTTATTGTTGTTGTTTTAACAGCATGCTGTCTTCACAGTATGCTGTCTCATTTATTTCTAAGCTTGTTATTTGGTCATGCATTTTACTGTGTGAACTATTCTATCTGGCAGTTTAATGTCTCACTCATGTTATGCTTTGTGGTTGTTTTTATAACTCAGTAGTGTTTCTTTCAATTGGAATCTCTTGCAGAGTTGTAGTGACTTAATTAGTTTTAAATATTTTTAATTGTTTAATAGATAGGGTGGAGTTATATCTCACGCCCAGGATGTATATTTAAGCACTGTTTTAATTTCCTGTTTTATATCCATGAGTCTGATGAAGCCAAGTGGGTGAAAGCGCTTACTCAATAAACGTTACGTTTTTATTTTATTACTATATGCTCAGAGGTGATTGATTTATCTACATGCCATGTTCTCTCCTTCGTATCTGACTTTTACCATTGTTTAGTTTTTTTATTGGGATACATTTGGAGGAGAGTTTACTCCACTATCACAAGTTTTCTTCCTTTATCACTACGTTATATTTACCAGTGGAGACATGGCAGAAGGAGTACCGGAGCAGATTGAACTGCCGTATACTATCAAGGAACCAATGAGGAATTCGAATGTTGTGATGCCTTTAACTGAACGCTTCAATGCGTGCTTACGTGAAAGTGCTAACCCTCTAGCACTGTTTGAGGAAAATTGCGAGGGACTGGACACACCGGATGTAACATACAATAGGGAAGAGCTCCGTACAGCTCTCAACAAGATCGAGAATGACTTCCTGAAGCTAAAACGTCTTCAAACACAACGCCAGCATTTTGACGTTTGTATACAGAGGAAAGTCGTCCCGAGAGGTCTACGTGTGCTGAAAATGCCGACTACTGGCACTCTCTATCCGGAATTACTCTTTCAATGGCAACAATTGAATCTAGAGGTTAGTTATAAGTATATGCAGTTGTTGAATAACTTTTTCTCTCCTCTAGAGGAGTCGCTGAGATCGCTGATCTCAGACCAACAGAAAAAACTTTATGACAGCTTTCCAACGACTATTTTAGAGAACAGTTTCAGTAGTTTATTGGACAATGTCAACCAATATGAACGAAAGCTTCTTTCACAGAAGCGACACAAGCTGCAGAGAGACTTAACTGACTTCAGATTAGGCCATATCTTCACTTGGCCACGGACAATTAGCACTAATGTTAATAATGTGAATAATGTTGCAGTTGACAAAGTTAACAATGTTCCTGATGTTTCTGATGCTTTACATGTTGATTTAATTAATGATGGGGCACGGGTCTATAATACTCTAGCAGCTGGCAGTAGACCATCCCCACATGTTCAATTATCCGATGTTGTTGTTGGTGAAGAATGTGTGATTAAGCCACAAAGTTTAGTTTTACCACACTGCAATCACCAGTAGGTGTTTCTACCACTAAGATGAATGCGAATGGCTCTGATATGAGTGCAGTTAGTGTTTGTACCTCTGATGTTATAATTGTAGAACATAATACAGGTTGTCACACTGGTACAACTGATAAGCTACAACCAGTAGTGAGGAGTAAGATCAATACCTCCTCACAATCTTTTTCACATACACAGGGTACAGCTTCCACGTCCCGGTCTGAGAATGCTCCTATTTATGATTCAAGACACCCTTTTCCGATCAGAGTGGATTACAAGGGGGGCAGGACGAGATCATTGAGCAGGGGGCGACAGAAACGGAAGCTATCGTTCGAACAACCTTCGAACAGGAATATAAAGAAAATGTGGGAGAACAAAGGGAAAGGGAAACCTTAATTTTCAACCTCTCCCAACGTACATTGAATAATGATGAGTTATCAGTACTATCTAGGGGTCTCTCATTTATACCTACAGCAAGTAGTGTTTTTGAAGAGACGATAAGGGACTTCAAGGTATATGTACGTAATTTATCTCTGAAATTATACTTTAGAGAGAGCAGTGAAGTGTTACCCATTTCGAATTTTCATCGTCCAAGCTCGTTCACTCCCCCCCTGCATCCCTTGTTGTCTGCTTTCAGCCAGTTGGTTGAAGATGATTTATACAGGATGAGGGATGGTGAGCATCAACACACATTGAGAAAATATAACCTCACCTATAAAGAAAATAGAGCTTTAAGAGGTTTGTCTAATGATCCCTCCATATGTATTAGACCGGCTGATAAAGGAGGGGGCATTGTTATTCTGGGCCATGAAGACTATACCAATAGAATGTTAAATATGCTTGGAGACACATTGTTTTACCAACAACTGGATATAGATCTAGTGAAAGTTTTTCTTCATAGGGTGAATGGATTTTATTGGGTCTTTTAAATAGCCACGTCATAGACAATCACCTTTTTTCATTTCTTGATGTCAAGTCACCATTGATACCTTTGATCAGTGGACTCCCCAAGATACACAAGAATGTGACAGATCCCCCGCTCCGACCAATAGTAGCGGGGAGGGGATGGATCACTGAACCATCTTCAATTTATATAGAGCACAATTTAAGGCCAGTTGTGAACATGAATAAATTCATTCTGAGGGATACGAAACAGTTCCTAATTGAATTGTATGACTGCCTGAAGGATGTAACAGACACATTAGATCTCATTTTTTGACTATGGATGTGAAATCGTTATTCACAGTAATTCGAACAGTGTTGGTGTTGATTTTATAACCAAACATTTACACAGGGTGACTGAGTTCTCTGAATCTAAGATCATGTTAATTATTTCATTGTTAGAGGTTGTATTGCACAATAATGTTTTTTGCTTTCAGGATAGGTGCTTTTTACAAAGAGATGGCGTAGCTATGGGCACCTCGTGTGCCAATAGCTACGCCAACTTGTTTATGGCAGAATGGGAGAATACTTTATGTATACCCTGCCAGGCTTTTGGAACACATTGTGTTCTATAAGCGCTTTGTAGATGACCTCTTCTTTATTTGGAGAGGTTCCATACACCAGATGAATGTTTTTGTTGAACAGCTGAACAATGCCACCACCTACATTAAGTTTAGTCATGAGGCATCTGCAACCAGAATTACTTTTCTTGATGTATTTGTTGAGAAATTACCCAATGGACTTGTGAATACTGGTGTATTTAGGAAGAAGTGTCACATTAACACACTGTTACATCGTAGCAGCATGCATCCACAGTTTGTTTACAGGAATATTGTTAAAGGACAGGCAATGAGGGCCTCCAGGTATAACCGTACTTCACAGGGATTTATACAGGACCTTGATGACCTGTATACTCGGCTATCTCAACGTTGTTACAACAACATTGAGATTATGAAGGGATTTGATAGTGTCCAGGGATCCAGGCAAGATAGAGCAGCACCCTATTTTTCACATCAGGAGAACATTAGTAATGAACCTACAGCACCTAGCACTTATACATCAAGTGGTGAAGCATTTACCATGTTTTATACCACTGATGCTTGGAGAATTAGGGAAGTAGTTCAAAAACATTGGAATGTCCTCACGGTTGATACCCATGTTAAGAAATGGGTAGGTGATATTCCGTGCTTTAGGTACAAAAATAAGAAAAACCTGAAGAGGATACTGTGTGATAAAGAGAGATTAAGGAAGTCATCCACTAACAGTCTGTCTGGAACTCGAAAATGTGGTAAATGCAATTTCTGTTCATTCATCAGTAGTGAAGTGACTTTTGTTCACCCAGTTAATCATTATACTTATCATTTGAAAGCTCATGGTAATTGTTTATCAGCTAATGTGGTGTACATTGCCACATGTGGAAAATGTTCATCATTTTACATTGGGAAAACCAATAGATATCTGAAAGACAGAATACGAGAGCACTTATATGCGATTAGGATGCGACACAGTAGTAATGCACTTGCCAAACATGTTCTTGAAACTGACTCCACACATACTTTTACCTTTAGGATTTTAGAACAGATGCAGGTGAACATCAGGGGAGGAGACATAAGAATGCATACAGAAGGTAGAGAGAATATGTGGATTATCAAGCTCAGATCAGACGTACCCCCAGGTTTGAACGCTAAACTGTCTGTTAAACCATTCTTAAGGATGAGGAGATTAAAAGCATTTTAACAGGTACACAGTTCCAAGTTTGGTATGTTCAATTGTTTAGTCTTAGTTTTAAAGAAGAATAATTATTTCTGTTTATTGTTGTTGTTTTAACAGCATGCTGTCTTCACAGTATGCTGTCTCATTTATTTCTAAGCTTGTTATTTGGTCATGCATTTTACTGTGTGAACTATTCTATCTGGCAGTTTAATGTCTCACTCATGTTATGCTTTGTGGTTGTTTTATAACTCAGTAGTGTTTCTTTCAATTGGAATCTCTTGCAGAGTTGTAGTGACTTAATTAGTTTTAAATATTTTTAATTGTTTAATAGATAGGGTGGAGTTATATCTCCCGCCCAGGATGTATATTTAAGCACTGTTTTAATTTCCTGTTTTATATCCATGAGTCTGATGAAGCCAAGTGGGTGAAAGCGCTTACTCAATAAACGTTACGTTTTTATTTTATTACTATATGCTCAGAGGTGATTGATTTATCTACATGCTATGTTCTCTCCTTCGTATCTGACTTTTACCATTGTTTAGTTTTTTTATTGGGATACATTTGGAGGAGAGTTTACTCCACTATCACAAGTTTTCTTCCTTTATCACTACATTAGTGAAATCATTATTGTTTTCATTGTCCTCACAATCATGCATCAAATCTATTGTTATTTTGGGGGTGGCTGGGGTAAGGAGGCATGCTGTTTTATAAGTCTGAGCAGCATCTTGAAATATGCTACTGTGTTCCACTTATTCTTTCAGTTTTGTCTCAGTTTAGCATCTCAAGAGCACACAGAAGGTGGATGTCTTTTAGAGTAAGGGTGAGGAGGCATGCTTTAACAGTAGCCATTTGAACTATGTAATTATGGCAGTTTGTGCCTTCATCTCAATCTAACACCAGAGGGATACACGGAAGGTGGCTATATTTTTCAATGGAGGTAGGGAGGCAATTTTCTCAGATATTATCCATGTATCCTCACAGACATTTATCTCCTTAGTTTATTGTAAACTGCTATTTTGTTAGACACAGCATATTTCTTCCATTAAGAAAAATAAGACTGAATTTCTTTCTTTGCTCATGGGTTTTGTTTAGGTTATCAGTGAATAAAAAGGTTGAAAACTAGCTGTAAAATGCATGTCAGGGTATCTCAAACCCCCATCATTCAGAACCATAGCTTAATTTGATAATTTATTGCACAGCCATTACAGTGAATTTTTCAACAGTCAGGGCATATTGAAAAATTGCAGTGAAAAAGCAAAGCTGAAGAGTGAAGCTGAGTGTCTTTCTTCATATATGTTTATTTGTTCACAGCACCATCGAAATAAAAGGTTTGAAAATACTTCCAAAATGCACCTTAAAGGTTTTTGTAACCCTATGCTTTTGATCCCCTAGAAGCTCCCAGGTCTCTGGCTTAATTTGATCATTCATTCCACAGTTGTTATTATAGTACACTCCTGGCCAGATAAGGTATAATAAAAAGATGCAGGGAAAAGCAAAGTTGAACAATAAGACTGACCCCGGGATTCATGAAGCTTGCTCCAGGTGCAGGCATAGCGTAGGCGGTATAATGCCAAATATGGCCGCCAAGCAATTCAGGTACGATCCAATTCCACGTGCACTACCAGCATACACCAGATCTGCGCAGCTCTTGGCTCATGTAAGCTAATCATCCCATGCACAGTAGTGCAACATGCAAATGAAGGTACATAGCGATTCATGAAGTGGTGCAGGCATAGCCTAAGCATACAGAAATGTAAACCAAAAAACAAACGGTTTACATTTTTCCAAACAGAACACCGGAGCCATGAAAGCAGACTAAACCTACGTATTAAAAAGTTAACATATGCCAATGGCTAAATATAAAGCCAATAGCATACAAAAATGCACAACACATAAAAAATAACATTTAATGTCATGGCCACACTAACGCAAAGTACAACTGCAGGGCATGTGTGCGCAAATGGGAACACAAGGAAAATATATACCGATGTCATAAAATTGCAATGTAACACAAATCATGATTTCGCCATAATAGTCAATGGTATGCATGCTACACCACAACCAAGGTGCAATGGTTGCTATGGGTCTGTGACAGTGTTCAGCACGGTAACTATGAATTAGTAGTCAATGCCATGCAAATGAGGCAAGTAATACTGAATAGCAAACGTTCCGCCAGCCTAAGGATGTACCATACGGTGCAGCGGTACAACACCGAGGAGTGGCCTGGAGGTATACATGACATCAGTAGTGGGGTGTGCCACCGTAGCTGTAAGCACATTGGAGCATTGCTAATCCGGGTTGCCCATTGCTAAGCAAAGCCGCAGGATAGGGGTGTGGATGTAGCCATAGCTTTGCTTAGCTGAGAGCACACATGATGACCGAAAGTGCATGTGTACGTGGATGACAACATGCTCAAAACCTGGTAAATGGCTGCGTGTGGTGCGCACCACAGCTGAAACAGGAAGGTTACAGGAAGACATAAGGAAATGCCGCAGTAGGGTAATTGGAGTACAACTGAGTAATCAACACCTATTATCTCACAGTGGGCCATTGATGGTAGCTAACAAGGCTGCTAGTAGCAACCTGCAGAACAGGATAGGGGAGGTGCCAGATTGCAAAGAAAAGAGAACTGTCACCGCAGAGCAAAGCAAACCTGCAGTAGATCGGCTATAGAACACATTTCGCAACACAATCCTGGGTTGGGAAAGTACAAAACAAGAAAGCAGGCTGTTGGATGCATGCCTGACAACGGGAGGGGAATCGTTATGAAAAGTGAAGGCAAGGGCAAGAGGTGATCCACGGCAGCTAAATGTAATTCAACACCAAAGGCACCACAATAGCAGTGCCTGCAGTAAAACATATAAGTAAGATACCCTGCAGCTCTGATTGTACATATACACCCTATGACATCATCAATGTCCAAAGCACAATAGTATAAAGTGTGAAGGCACCTCACACACACTCGTGTATTCCCAAACACTGCACCATCGGTGTAAACAGATGGGGAACTTTTACAATGTACTTGTTGGGAGCTGCCATAGCTGTGATTCATCATCATGTGTTGGAGAATGAAGGTGGTGTGGAGGATGATGCTGACAACCACCTCAGGTCCCGGAGGAGGAGAAGAGTGTTCAGATGAAGGGTAACCTACCAGGGGCTAAATGATCTGGAGATAGTAGAGTGTTACAGGGTGGACAGGGACATCATACAGCAAATCGTTGAGCTGTGCCGGCCATACCTCAGAGCCAGAAACAACAGAAGGGAATCCATCCCAGTGGCCATGAAGGTATGTGTAAGCTTGAGAATACTAGCCACAGGTACCTTTCAAAGGCCAACTGGAGATATCATAGGGATCTCACAGGCATCAGCATCCAGGGTACTCTACCAGTTTCTGGATGCCATGTTACCACATGCCAATGAGCATATATACTTCCCCCAAACTCAGGAGGAGTTGGCCAGCAATATGCACCTCTTCCACCATGTGGCAGACTACCCGGAGGTACTGGGTGCAATAGACTGCACGCACATACATATCAAGTCACCACCAGGTGAGCATGGTAGGCACTATATAAACTGCAAGGGATACCACTCCATCAACTGCCAGGTCATATGCAATGCCCAGGGCATTATCACGGATGTGTGTGCTGGCAGCCCTGGAAGCTAACATGACTCCCACATCTGGCATACCTCACAGCTGTACCAGGTATTTGTCAGGGGAGACATCCCATATGGCCACCTTGTGGGGGATGCTGGCTATGCACTGGAGCTGTGGATGATGACTTCCATCAGAAATGCACACGCACCCATGCAAGAATGCCATAATGAGGCACACGCACAAACCAGAATGATCATACAGTATGTGTTTGGAATGCTGAAATCACAGTTCCGTTGCTTGGACATATCTGGTGGAGCCTTGCAGTACTCTCCAGGCACGTGTGCCCACATCTTCATAGTATGTGCCATGCTACATAATATGATTCTGTGGAAACAGCTGCAGCAGGGACATAATGGTGAAGGCCCTCATAGCCCACCGCAATTGCCAAGGGCATCACAGGCACAGAGGGATTCAGACCACAAACACCCTGTGCCAGCCCCAGTAGGCAGACGGAGGCATGCTCAATATGCCCATGCCTTGGCAAAGAGGGAACGTATAGCACATACACTGACAGTGTAGGCTCCTATGGACTGACACACTTCTCCACCTGCACACACAGTAAAATGGATGGCACACACACACGACCACCTGTAAATTGTCATGTATAGGTGGTCTACTGTGTGCATCCTACACAGGCAGCCCTCAACTATTGCAAACACAACAGCTATTGGTACAAGGTAAGTCAACACCTGAACAGTAAATTAAGCTAACAGCATGTGTTGATACTGTATGTATAGGTTCCTAGGTACATCGGTAGGTACATGCCTGATTGTCAGAAGCCATTCATCAGCCTAGCCAAAATGTGTCTGCTGTCACCACCCCATTGATTAACTAACTGTCCCTCTGTGGAGACAGCCAAATTGTGGGATCCCTGGAGTGTAACCACTGTTCCCCACCCACTCTGCAAGGATTCCCTGGTGTGTTAATGAGGGGCTCCATATAATGTAATCAGGGATGTAGTTCCAAAGCATGGGGAGTACCCATGACAGGTATCTGTCACCCCAGCATTCTCCAGTTATCGTTGTGGCAAGGTGTAGCACATTACATGTGTGGCTCACTGTGACATGGATTCCCATAGCTGAAGCACATCCACTAAGCATCACTTGGACATACCATTAATAGGTATCATCCATATGTAAACTAACTGAGTTGCACATTTGTTTGCAGTATGGAGGAACAGCCGTAGTACAGTCCACATACTAAACACCATAACACTTGTACATATCCCAGATGCCACACTGGTAAAGCCACTGACTGTCTCGTGCATGTTCCCGGTTCCACGACCTGCAAGGGCTGTTACGCAATTCTGATGTCCCGAATAATGGATGTTGGATGCAGGTCATTAGAGCACGTTTAAGCACATGTTAGTGGGTTTATGTGCCGGCAAGTGCCGGTAAGCATAGTTTAAACATGGCTACATGGATATGCGCAAAACATGTCTAAGCCTTGCTAAATATCATGCAGATCACGGGCAAAGCTGGCCAGAACCACTGAAATCTGCATTATTCACCCTTGTACTAATAGTGCCTGCTCTGAAAAGTAAAACGACCACTGCCAGGAGTAGAACAGGCAACCATGTACACAATCACCTACCACTAAGCTACCTGAGATGTACCAATGGCAGGTGCGTATTGTGACAGGTTAAAACACAAAAGGGTGGAGTTCGGGAAATAGTATACACCACCATGTACCCAACGAAAGGTGTGTTCGCTCTCTCTCTCTCTCTCTCTATATATATATATATATATATATATATATATATATATATAGGTTAACAACATATACACAACCATGGAGGACATATAAATAGGACACTACCAAATATCAAATGCTTTACATACCGACACGCGTAATCACGAGGCTTAAAGACCGAAAGACCACAGTACCAGAACTCTAGAACCGCGAGTACTATTATCACGATGTTAAGGGACATTTAGTTAGTGCTTCTGGTGCTGCGGTCCAGGTAGGTACTGTGTTTAAGTGTGTTTCTGATTGCTGTAGTTTGTGTAAGTGTGTGTTCTGAGTGCGGTGTGTGTTTCCGTGGGACTGTAATGTGTGCGTGTGTGTGTGTGTGTGTGTGTGTGTGTGTGTGTGTGTGTGTGTGTGTGTGTGTGTGTGTGTGTGTGTGTGTGTGTGTGTGTGTTTGCTTCATGTGTCTGTTCGTGCTATCTCGGAGGTAGATTATTACAGTAGGTGTGGTGTGGGGGGCACAGCCACCCACATGGGGTGTGTATGGGGCATGGCCACCTGGCCATATGTAGTGTAGGATGGTTTGTTTGGATGTGATGGGTAGTAGTGTGTCTGTGTGTGTGTGTGTGTGTGTGTTCTGTGTTTGTGTTAGTTCCAGGAGTTTGACTGTCACAGGTTTGAGTGTTCGGTATTGTGGGGTTTGGGAGTCTGTGAACCGTAATGTGGTTGTTGGAAGTGTGTGCATTCCTGAATCTGTGGGTATGCCGTATACAGCAGCTGAAGTCTTCAAATATGTGCACAACATGGACCATAGCAATCACACATTCTGCCACGACCGAACGTTATGAACAAAGGATATGGAGACTATATTATAGCAATAACCCACGCCTGGGTGTGGATAATGCTGGATTTACCCACGGTTGTCTTTGTTTGGCCACTCGGGCTTCGCCCTCGTGAACAAACCACACCAACCGCGGGTAAATTCACCATTACCCACACCCAGGCATGGGTTACTGCCATAATACACTATTACAAATATGTGCTATGGACATAAGCTAAACATAGGGTTACCACCTGTCCCACCTTGCGAGGGGCAGTCCCTCTATGTGCGGTAGTGTCCTGACCAAAATGAGTACAAATACTAATGTCCTACAATCTCGAGACTTTCTGCATGTTCCATAGTTAATGTAATGGTTGCATAAAATAGTCATCTGTATCTAACATACCTACATGTAACAAGAAACAGGATAAGCAAGTAAACCACTACAAGAATATAAGCTTTTATATAGGCATATATGTAAAGTTCTATACTTTGTACTGACCGTGGGTATGTGTCGGCCTCGAAAATCTGATGTGTGTCCTGCAAATGTCCCACTATGGCCATTTGAAAAGGTGGCAACCCAAGCCAAAGAGATTCAGTCACCAACACAACTCCAATGAGTGCAAATATCTGTGACAGAAATACACGAGACAGCTTTCATGTAGCAACATTTCATTACATACTGATGTATTTCTGAAGGGATTGAAGGACCAACATCACCTGCATGCTATATAGGAAACAATTAACAATGGCTTAATGAATTAGCCTGCAATAACCATAGTATTAGTCTACTAAATGATAGGTCTTCAATTAGGGAAGGAGCCCTCACACACATATGGAATATGTATAAATGCAGTTCCTACACAACTTCATCTGCTATGTACACCCATCTACATCTCCCCCACACCCGAAACAATTGCAATACAGACTATAATAACATCACAAACATCCACTCACTCTATGACATCTGCAGAAACCTTAACATACCTTGTGAGAGACACACTATAATGGCCCTATGTGAAATCATTGCTGTTGTACAATGGAACAGACGCTGATGTTACAGGGTTTGTTTGCAATTATCCCGTATCAGACGGCTGATATAACAGCTACATTCACATGTAGAACAACATCCTCTAGCCGTTACACACAATCCACGGGGGCCATGAAGTTAAAATATCTCTGTGTCTCTCCATATAGCTGTTGCAATTCATCACAAACAACACATCCAGGCCGTCTTCCTCGAAGGTAGGGCAAAGGGACAACGCCCAAGTGGAGTATTCAATTATACCCCACTGTTGCCATGTAATTGGCTAATGGAGTAGCTGCACAGCTCATGTGCATGTAATCATCTACTCTGGAACACCAATTGGTGGCAGGATACCACATGTTACTGGTATCTACGTATAAAAGGATAGCTTGTCATACATTCAAACCATATGTACATACGAGAAAACCGTTAAAACAGAAAAGGAATAGGACTGATATCGTCAACTCAGACTACTAAGAAGGTATGTAGAACACTCAGTATGTTAGTGTATGTAGTGCCTGTTCTGTATTAATGAAAGTGTATGCAAAGCATATAGTGGGAAAAGGTATTATGTAGTGATGTATTGTTGAGCATAGTAACGCTCGTAAAAATTGTGTGTACTGCTGTGGGTCACAAGGTAAACACCTCATACACCACAAGGGATGCTACATAAGGATTTTAAACACAACAATTCCACTCCAGCCGCTGTCAGTGGGCAGGGTTTGTCCAACAAGTACGGGATAGTATATGTTGATATACTGTAACAGTAGGCATATGTATGGGCGTATAACTGAGAATAACATGTCTAAGGTGGTCCTGCTGTGCAATTATGATTTGCATTATTGGATATTGTTGCAAAAATGTGAAATTTATAGTATTGTAGGTAGATATGTCTAACATTTTACATAGCATTACTGTTATATTATGCAAACATCAGGTATGTCTATTGGCATGTACAATACACAATAACAGGGTACATATGACTTGTAGTCATGAGACAGTGTATCATCATGATAGCTAATTGAAATGGAAGAGCTAGTCAATTATCCATGCACAAAGGACATGTAATAGCTTCATAGGTTCATAGTTAGGTACTATGCTGTCTGGCCAAGTCCATTCGTAAGCCCAACTACAGTGTTTTCACTTGCGGCACCTCCCTAGGTTAGTGTCCTGTGCCTGTGAATAGCAGAGCCATTCGTTTCCTGCACCTCTGTACAGCAGAGCCACTGCAGTGATCCCTGGTGTACATGTCTGTCTCCCATCCACCCATCGAGGTATCTCTTGAAGAGTGCTAGTGAGGGTCCCTACCTGATGTACATAGGAATCATGTTCCAAAGCATGCTGAGTGTCCGGGTCAGGAATGTATCCCTCCAGCACGTCCTAGTCATCGTTGCATTTAGGTACATATCCCAGAGCATGTGGCTCTCAGTGGCTTTTGCTTATGTGGAGCATATCCATCAATATTGTTTTGGACATGGGCCTTGTATGTTCAGCAGAGATCACCTCTGAGTATGCAGTGTGCAAATGAGTACAGTTGGGGTTTCTGTAGTTGGGCTGCATGCGTCATCCTTCTGAGGTCAGTAATCCTCTTAATGTGGTAATGTTGTGGTATTTAAAGCCGTTGCTGTTGTCTCGTAAGGTACATCCCAAATGGGGTGTTGTACCCTTTAATGTGTTTCATAAGTCATGAGTAGAGAGGTACAATGGCTGCCTTTGTTCTGGCTACAAACCCATTAGAGATTAGAGTGGCCATGTAGAAGGATATCCATGCCACCTTGGCAATATAGTTATCAAAGTAGTGGGTGCTATCTACTTGGGTTCTAAGATCCCTTATTATGTCTTATGTATGTATGGGACTACCACCTATGTGATAGTCAGCGGGTGATTGGTGTAATCCAAAGCGGATGTCTATGCACCTTGTGGCATGCAGCGTGAGGCCAAGTTATTGACACCAGGTTTCCGTCCCAGTGACACCCTTATGGAGGGTGTCTGTATCAGCTGGTGAATCAATCATGGCCCCAAGTTTGCAGTTGTCTGCAAACCTATTCAGGGTAAGTCCTTCTGTGCTAGCCTGTACCTCAGAGAAGCACATACCGAACATGAGGGGCCCTATAACCGAGGACTGGGGGACGCCAATTGTAACTGATTTACAGTAGGAACTAGGGTAAGCTACCCTCACTGTGTGGGTTCTGTCCGTGAGCCACTTTACATAACATCTCGTGGCGTAGGGGTTGATGTGCAGGTGGATGTGTATGTTGACAATACCAGAATGGGGAACGGTGTTGAAAGGCTTTGAGAGGACAAGGTAGGCTGTGTGGACCTCCTTACCCTCATCTACTGCCTTGGTAACTGTCTCAAAGGACTCCACCAGATTTAGGAGTCATGGTCTGGCCCTAACAAATCCAAACTGGGTGGGATCAAAGGTTTGGAGGCCACCAATGTCTCTGTGAATGAGATCCATGATTATGTGCTCCGTAGCCTTGTAGAACAGTCTAATCAGGCGTATAGGGCAATAGTTCCCCTGGTCCATTGTGGCACCAACTTTGTGGAGTGTGATAACTGTTGCTGTGCGCCATACAGGGGCCACAATGCCTGATGCAAGGCTATTAGTGAATTTGGTGCCCAAGTGGGGAGCCATTTCTTTCTGAAGTTCGTGTAAATCGCAGACTGGGATGTTGTACGGTCACATGGATTCTGTGTTCCTGGCTTTAGAGAGTGCAGCTTTGAACTGCATAGTTGTGACTGCAGGGACTCTACATTGCTCCTGTATAGATTTGGGCCCTTTAGGGTGTGAGAGGGGTGTAAAGTTAGCACTGAACCTATCTGCCAGGATTTTGCCAATATCAGTTGGTTCTGTAATGTTCGTGCCTAACTGCTGTACGTCAGAGCAGATGTGGATATCGCCATCGAGAGTAGTGACATACCTCTAGAATGCTTTGTGGTAGTCCTTGGAATGAGTCACAGTAATGTTTACATAGCTAGCTTTGGAGGATGTGATAAGGGATCTCAGATTCCTACTGAGACTGACTAGGTTGCTACCCCACTCATGGGATTGTACTCTACTTTGCAACAGTCTCCTCCTTCTGTTGTACATTATGTCCATGGTAGTGGACCACCAGAGTGGCGTCCATTTTCTGGTGGGTACTGTCATGGCTCTGTTTGGGATAGCATGATCCATGCAGTCGTGTAAGTGCTAATTAAGTGCAGTTGTGTATGATTCAGCGGTTGTAACTGTATTGTCCATCTGCACGGGTGTCATGACGTTTACTACTGCTGTCATAAGAAGCCTGAAGTTGGCTTTGTAGAAATATTGTACTGTGTTTTCCATAAAGGGTGTGGTGCTGGGATGTAGATAACAAGGGTGATTAGCGTATGTTCGGATCTGACCAACGAGGAGATAACCCCAGGTGTGGAACACCAGTCACACATGTTGGTAATGTCCAGGTCTAGGATATTGTTGGCCCTGGTGGTGGTGTGGATAGGTTGATCCAGCCGACTGGAGGTTATGAATCCCAGAAAGCATTGGCCTAATGTGTCGGTACATGAGTAGGTATCCCAGTTAATGGTGGGGTAGTGTCAGTCACACATCAGTAGTTTCTGTTTGAACCCTACTTTCCAGTACACCAAGAAGTGAGGACCGTTAACCGTGGGGTATGGTGTGGAATCTGTAGCAAGCTACAATTTGTATAGCAGTTTGAGATGAAGATGTCAAGCATTGAGTAGCATTACCCTCAGGTTTTGCTTGCCTGTTCCTGTTATGGTGGTGAATATGTTATTTGAACCGTGCCTAAAACAGGCACTATAGGAGCAGCAAGAGCCTTAGATGTTATCCGTAATCCCAGGGCCGACAGGTGCAGGCCATCTGTGCCAAAGCATCGTGTTCTGTCAACATTGTAATTCAAAGCAGACAGATACTGGATACCCTTGGAATGACACCAGAAGCATAGCCAACTGTTGAAGTGAATAATTCAGTCCTTGTACTGCATTATCAGTCTGGATGAATGCTGAATGCTTCTCAGGGCCAGGGCGATTCCTGCCTGGGCTACAAGATCGGAGAGCTATTCCATGTCTCTGTACATGTAGTCCAGGAAGTTACATCTCAGGGCATTCACACTAACATGGAGAATGATACAGTCATATTGTACCTGTTGAGGAGTGACCTGAGTGCATAGGTTATGTTGTGGATCCTGTTACCTGACAGCCAGCTGAAAGTGACTATCACCTTGTGTAGTCTGCTGAGTGGGACATCATTGTGACCGCCTATAGAGTCACCTATGACTAGTGTGTTGGGTACATTATATCGCCCTATTGGCTGTAGTTGATGGGCACACTGAGTCTGTGGGCTATAAGTAATTGGTGTTGTACTGGGTGATGGGGGCTGCCTGCATTTCTGCTTTGGAGTTCTCTGTTGCCTAGACAGAGTAGTATTGAGAGGCTCCGCAAATGTTGTAGTCTTACTATGTGTGGCCTGCGGTGGTGGAGATCTAGTGAGACTATGTGATGAGTGTGGTATGGTGCAAACATTTAACATCCCCACATGATTGTCAGGTTCAGTCTGGGTTGGAGAGTGCTTTACCTCCAGCATGGCTACATATGTGCATCTCCCACAGGTTGTAGCATTGTATGTTAGGAGGGGAGCATTGACTGTGTACATGAGACAATTTCTATATTGCCTCATGATGCCCATATTCATCATATAGACAGGTGATAACACTGGGAATTGACACTTGGACATGCCTGAATATATAACTATTTCCCACTAGATATGTGAGGAAAGTGTGTAAAACAGCTGTTTTACTCTAAGCAAGCTGTAAATGTAAGTACAAACAGTGTTTACCTGTAAGAAATGAGGAGGATTGAGTGCTGTGGTAATTAGTAGCTCATGAAGTGCTTACATGTTCTGAACAAGTGCTGAGCATGAATAAGCAATACAGACAGGGTGTCTGATAACATAAACACACTGCCCCCCCAACAGGTACACAATCACATATCCATGAACATTACAGAGCCCCTGTAACCATAACTATGATGGTACAAGGTGCACTCAGGCTGCATGTGGGCTTTCCACATCCCTGGTTGTATCATACACATACGGCAAAACAGTTTGCTCTACACATATACATCATGTACAACATAGCTTCATGTCAGTCTGTGAAAACACTGAATGGTGCACACCAACAGTTATCACAACCCACAAAGTGGAGACACCACTCATAATGGGAGGCACTGCACTATTACCCTGCTGCGTCTGGTCTGAAAGTCCATGAACCTTAATCAACGTATATGTTGTTAGCAGTACAGATGTAGATGACAGTACGGATGATTTCACACTGCATATCATACCTGTGACAGGTCATAGGACATCATCACCCATACTGTGTTCCAGCTACACTCAGTATACTAGATGTACCTTTGTATGTCACAGGAGTGTTCTGCCAGTGGACTGTTTACAGAACCAACACTACAAAAGGTGTCTGAGTGATATGTGCATATCACACCAGTGGCAGCTACAGTAAAAAAGGGTTAATTCGTTGTACTCCCCCTCATTGTAGCCCATACCACACAGACAAATGGGAGGCATCTGCGTATGTAAGTATGTGAATGGCTATGAACTAGGAGCAATAGCTGACTCAGTGTTGTGGACAACATACAGAATGGGCTTTGTGGGTGAGGTGTGTGACATATGTGCACAATCTGACAGCTGTATATTGCATTGTCACCGCTAGGTTAATAACCCTGTACCCATGAACTACCACCTAGGCAGCAGTCAACATAATGGACACTGTGTGTAAGGGATAGTGCTGTGCAGTTTACCTCCCTGAACTAGTGACATCACCAAACCTATTAGGTAGTCATAAGAGGCAACCCTATTCATGACAGGGTACCATCCATGAGCATGGAGATCATTGTACAGCCATACTCATCACTCAAGTGACCAATATTGGATCACATATCACCTTTAAGGGGTATTGCCCATGTTTGGATGGGTGACACCAGCCTTCACAATCCTCATCTCCACTATGTAGCATGATGCCTACCCTGCATAAAGACATGTCCAACACTGTGATGTTGGACATGCTACACGTACATATCTTGATCTGAAATACATACGTCATAGACGTCCACCTTCCTAGTACAAGGATCGCCACATGCTGGACAGATCACTGTGCCATACACGTTACATACTCCTGCCATACTATGCAACCCTGTCCAGCAAAGCTGCACATTTCACCTCTGTCAGACATGGTGTGATGACCACATGGTAGATGTATCATTAATCGTCTGGATCAGTTATGTGGCACTGCTTCATGTGGCGCCGGAAACATGGCTGTCGGCTACAGGTAGAAAACCTTACATCCTATGCTCATACATGGCCCAGGGCATACAGACTACTACATGACCTTGGCCGTACATGCTATAGTTGATAACCATCCTTGCAAATACCATCCGGCTAACCATTGTCCCATGTGTATCACATGTGCAACACAGGCGATATGTGGCAGGATGTTGAACTGCTGTACAGTGCCGTGTAGATGTATATGGCAAAACACATGCATGTAAAGGCTTCCATGTGCATGTCTGCATTGTCACACGTCATGTCCATTAAGGCAGTGTATGTGTTGATATGTGACATATACACAGCATCAAGGTCAACAGCATTAATGTGGACACATCCAGGCATGTGCTGATAGGTAAGAACACCTGTACAGGCAAACAGACATGCCCACATCAAGACAGCATTCACATGGAGTATGAGCAATGTAATCAGGTGACACACATATATGGTGATAATATCCCATCCCCATTGGGTGTCACATGTGTGTGACACAAACATGTCAGTGGTGTCAGTGTCATGAAGATTTGCAAAGACAACTGTTCATATGTACTAAATGTAATACATATGTATGTGCAGCTGTATCTCTGTGCATCTCTGAGATACTGTGACCTGTCTCCATCATTATGTCTTCCAGATATGCCTCGAGCAAGGCTCCCAGCTTATACCTGCTTGGAGGATGAGGCCCTTATACCTTACCTCCAAGACAACTATGATGTCTTGTTTAGCCATGTGCCACAGCATGCACAGCAGCGTGATGACCTGTGGCAGGAACTTCGTAGGTGGGTTAATGATGTGGGTGGCCATAACTGCACATACCAGCAGGTGTGCAGACACTACATGGACCTGATCAGACGTGCGAAACAGCATGCTAATGCAATCGCCAGGGAACAAGGTGCAACAGGTGGTGGGTCACCAACCCAGCCCCCACTCAAACGTACCGAGGAGCTACTGGCCAACTTGGTGACACCATCAGAACAGCATCCACAAACCCTAGCTGCCACGTGGAGGTGGGTGTCTCTCAACCACCGAGCCTGGAGTTGCCTGGTAAGTCACTACTGCACATATAACTATTATATCCCATTTAGTTGCATGTATCACTGTACAATATGTCATGTACCATCATACGCAAGGCATGTATACACACATGCCGCATACTATAGTATGCTACTCTGTGTATGCACACATGTGCATACTCCATAGTATATCCTATTGTACTGGCGAATGTGTTAACATGCACATTGCACCCTGTAGCTATCATACAGTCATGGATAATGATCATACTGCTGTGTCACCCCTATATAGGTACCTCTGGCATTCCGCAGAGACAGCAGGCAGTTGCAGGTGAGACAGTTATAAGTATCAGGCATGTTAATGCACAGATCTATTCGCCATTTGACCAGTTAACACATGTATACATAATGTATGTTCCGGTCACAATATACAGGTCGCATCTTTAATCCATCACACTGGTTACCCATGTGCAATACTTACAAACTAAGTGAAACACCGACATGAAACCACAGAAACTGTCATTGCTAGATGTGTGGACAGCTGTGCATACAACGGTGGAGGTGTTGTTCAATGTAGGAATATGTACTATACATCAGAACTACACATGTGGGGTACACAAACAGTACTACACAGTGAGCTGGAGTATGGGCAGCCCACAGGATTCACCATTGTGGAATATGCCCCTGCAATGAGTGCACATATTGTGATGTGCCATCTGACATGTCCATGACATGTAGTGGTCCGGCTACAACATTATCTCACTATCCCATAAAACATACCCCACATACCAAACATACAACCTTTTGTCTGCATAACCCTGTGGACAGTGGAGTATCTGACATCTATGGGTGTATGTCATATGGGCATACCTCTCAACCTGGAAACATCAAAAATCTGGACAAGGCCCATGAAAAATAGGTACAAATCTGTACGCTGATTAACATTTAATTTGCATATATAATTACGTAACTCCAACCACGCTGATGGAATTGTGGGATACCAACTTTCAAACAAACTGAAAAACAGAACCAAAATATGACACCAGAGTCCCCCTGCAGCCATCCAATGTCCCATTAGCTGGCTATTTTGCCCCATTTACCATAAACACTAGTGTTCATACTGCTTTACTTGTACAATGATTATTTGGATTTTACTTTTACATTTTACAGCACAACAATGCACAAACACTAAGACATCTGGTAAACAAAGCAATACTGTCTCACAATGAAAATAGACTTGGCATTAAAACTACTCTGCCCTTGAAACTCACATTGAAACCCACACCACATCCAAAGAAAATGCATCTGGTCAGTGGTGGATAAAGATTACCTTTGGGCTATTTTCAAATCATTGGCCCCTTGCACACAAAACAAGAAACATACATGTGTTCTTTTCTTTGATACACCTTCCTGACTTCATTAAATTATATTCATTGTATAAAACAACACACTTGTTAGACAGAGCACATTTTAAATTTATTGTTTTAACATTTTTCCAGTAGGCTGTACTGTAGGCAATGAAACAAAATGCATGAACCAACAATGACAAAATTGCCAAATTCAGAACATTTCCATCATAAAAGTCTACTTCCACAGCCACACTACAAATAGAATTACAGTAGTGTAAGCCATAGGCAAAGGCAGTGTTAGCAGTGATAATAATGAAGAGATATATTCAAACATGTATATATACCTTTTTTTCCCCCAACATCTTTATAAAATGTTCACATATGACAAAGGCAATCTTACATTTATATAAATGAAAATTATATCACTTTTAGTTGGACACAGTTTACATCACAGATACTATTGAAACAATTGTAGTTGTAAACATTATAAATCATTTATAAACCTTCCAGTCATTGTCAGTTAAGCATTATATAACTCATTCAAATCCTGCCTCTTAAACCTCGTTCCTGCTCTGCATATACTGTTCCCACAATTTCCATTTTTTTCTATGTAGTTTGCTCCTTCCCTTTTCTAAAGATCCAAATTCCAGTTGTTTTATCTCTGTTACTGTATTCACTAGTTTAACATGTATATATACCTTGTCTAAAAAGTCAGCTTGTTTTATGGAGTACAAGTTCAAATTAAGTTTGAGTTAGAATAGCAAATATTATCTAGCTAAAACAAGCCAACAAGTCTTTTAGTTCCACAGTAGGTTTAGAAATATATCCCAGTGGTCCAAACCAAGTAGATTACTAACAGAGCACTACAGAAAACTAGATTCTAACAAATATTTTGCACTGTAGAAAGCTGGTGCATAGCAAAGACCTGCAATGTCCACATTCATTAAACTGAGATTGCTCATTAGCTTTCATTTTTCCTTTTTTTTTCCAGACTGAATCCTCATTTCTGTGTCATTATGAGATGTTGCTACTAGTAAAGTCAAAGGTACCAGCCTTACACTTGGTATCCAGTTTTACACACACACACACACACACACACACACACACACACACACACACGCACACACAATTCATCTAGGAAAACAGCGAGCATCTTCTTCTGAAACTCCAGCGAGCGTCCGTTTTTTCTAAAATAAATGAATAGATCCAGTCCCTTGAGCGAGCGTCTTCTAAAATAAATAGATTCAGTAAATCCTTTCCGGCTCTGGTAACTTTGCCGCTCGCAAATGCATTTGAACCAGAGCCGGAAATACATGCTACGTATGAGCGCGAGCAAGTCTGACAGGCTGGTGGAGCTGACGTCATCTCGCACATGATGACGTCAGCTCACGAAGCGCGAACATTAAAAAAATAAAAAACAAAGTGCAAATAAATCGGAAATGAAGGGGTGCCACTCGGGAATCGTGGCACCCCTTTTTTTGGACCCCAAAACTAGGTAAAAACTGAGTAATTCGGACAGTTGAGAGGTATGCATATGGAACAACACAGACATGTGAGATAGACGGCCATCACAACCATTTGGCCAACACATGTTCACACATGGCCATGGAGGATAGCCAGAGACATGTAGCAACACACAGTAGATGTGATGTGTTTGTGTGTACACCCTGTTGTACATTGGCTACACATGGTCCAACTATAGCCTTTGTTGAATGGTTATACTGCAGATGTGGAACACTGGACATCCTACAAGCCTGTGCACAGCTTGTGCACGCACTGTGTGTGTGTAATCCACTCTGTATAGCAATAGAGATGCCTCATGATTCCATGCAATGGCACTGTGTCTGTACTTCACACTGTATAGCAATATAGATGCCTCATAATACCCTTCAATGGTCATGCACATCTGCTAAAAGTGCATTTTATCTGTAGGGCGTACACTGCAATGCAACACCATTACACCGCTATACATGTGTCAGGACACCATTTTGTCAAACATGTATGTATGTCAATGCACACGTCAGCAGATTACATGTCATACTACATATTAATGTCAAGGTCATATGCCTCACATCACCCATGTGTACTGTTAACCTGTGCTGGTCCACATGGTGTAACACAGGGATGCATGCTTACTACCATGATTGTGTGAAATGCATGGCTTCTGCTATGACACATGCTTGCTGTTGTGTGCAACCCAGGGATGTATGATAACTACCACTATTATTGTTTGAGCTGCATGCCGTCTGCTGTATCACATGCATGTTGCAAGCCTTCTGTCAAATCCTATGCATTGTGTGTGTGTATGTGTGTGTGTGTGTGTGTGTGTGTGTGTGTGTGTGTGTGTGTGTGTGTGTGTGTGTGTGTGTGTGTGTTACCCTCCTGTGGTCCATCTGATGTTAGTGTCCCCACAGACTCTAGCAGTGATGATTAACATATGCTTGAGGCACAGGCAGAGTTGTCAGGGGCTGAATCTGTACCATTGGTTGCCATTCCACCTATAACCCCCTCATCCCTGCACACAGTTCTCATGCCAACACATACCCCATCACCAGTGGCCATAGAGGAAGGACAGTTATCATGTGGTAGCTTGGAACAGGAACATATGGTGGCTACGGAAGGTGTGTATTCACACCATGGTGTCAGTCAAATGACTGGAGATGTGCCACACAGGCATGTGGCCAATGCCTCTCATAGGAGGACCTCTGGCCGACATGCCCCTGCAGGACAGAGCACAGCAGCTGGTGTCACCAGACACATGTTTCAGACTGTAATGGCGGCACAGGCACGTGCTAAACGGCAGAACAGAGAAGGGCAGAGGTGTCAGAGGGCTGCTATCCATTCTTTAAATGACAACATCCAGGCATTGGCAAATGCTCAACAGCAGATTGCTGATGTTTTGGACAGACGATTGGGTGACATGGTTGGAATCCTTGACCGTGGCATGACAATCCACAAGCATGAGCTGTCTGTGCTGGAACATCTGGTAGGAGTGAGGCATAGGGCATATGGAAGTAAGCCAGCTACATCACCTGGTGCAGGTCTACGTGAATGAGCTACCTCACATGCCCGCTCCCATAGTGGCGGTAGCAGCAGCAGTGCAGCTGACGCTGCGCTGTCCACACCAGGATACAGCAGGCCACGTGGACATGGCCCTGGATGGTCCCAATGGGGACACGGTCCCAGTGGACATGTGTCATCGGACAGTACCCAATCTGTACCTCTATCTGGTAGTGCCCATGCAACCCCTGGCAGGCACAGGTCACGTGGCCAGACACCGTGAGCTGTAAATCCTGGTCTGTACAGTCTGGAGCTGTCAATAATACCCCTGTGTAGACCAGACACATGGCAGAACTGTGTGCATACATACACACACACACCAGAAACATCTATAGGGCACCGCAACACTCACATGCGTAACAACCACACATGGCCAATTATATCACAGGCCCTAACCCACACACATGATGTAATCCACTGGTGCAGCCTAGGCCCCTGGCAATCATTATCACCCTGTGCATATAATGATGCCTGTGCTGCATCCCTGTCATCCACACCATCGGTGCAGGGACATGCTCATATGGTCTGATGCACAGGGTGAACAGAATAGGGAGATAAGTGTAGATTGCAATTGTTGTGTACTGTTGACACGCAGCAGACATACCATGTAGTACAGGTTCAGAATGCATTGTTTTCTGTTCACAGTATGTGTCCTGGTAACAACAGTAACAGCATGTTGGTAATGATGTCCTGCTTCCCTCCTTCAGGTCTAATTGCATGTGCCATTGAGTACCAGTATTTGCAGTTTCCCATGTTTAAATGTGGACTACTCAAAGGCATGTATGGCAATGCCAGCATGCTATACGTAGCTTCAACCTCACTGTTAGAAAGGCTGACATTCCAAAGATGTCTACACATCTACTGATCCAGGAGCATGTGAGCTGTGTACTACGCTACAGTGGCTAGAGATGTGACATCCATATCGGGTGACATCACAGGTACAGTTACATGGGGCGGGGAGTTTACATAGCGGTCTAGCTGATGACAAGGGTAGAGGTCAGTTGATAGCTTGAGGCCTCACTGTGTAGCAGTAATACACATTCACATTACAGGATGAGAACACACAACTACACACACAGACACACACACAGACACAAACACACACGCACACACACACACACACACACACACACACACACACACACACACACACACACACACACACATACACACACAGGTATTTGCACACATGTATTCAGACACAGTAACACGCCCACACTCACGGGGTTAAAGACACTGCAACACACACACACACACTTGATAGTGTTGAGGTGAGGACCCCTGCCTATGTGGTAATCACCATTACAGTACTGTGCACCCACACGACGCGACACAGTGAATGAACATGTACAGGTAGTCAGTAATGCCTAAGATCGACGGCATCAACAGGGTAGTAGATTGCATCACCTGGAGGGGTTAGGGGTCCTATCTGTTCACTATGGTAGCATATATCCTCACTCCATGGACCAGACAGCCATACATACATACACAGACACACTGTGGAGTCCGCAATTGAATGCACCTATGTCATGCACATACAGATAGCTCACATGTGTGTGATACACACCCCACCCCTGCCTATGTCTCGCTTTCTACACTCCAGTATATACAGATCTCTAAAACAGTGTACAGGGGTGTGTAACAATTGGGATGTATTCCCCACCATATGTGGCATATATGGACACACAAGCAAACACACATGGCAGTACTGTGAATCAAACACCTGCTATCTTCTGATACGTATGACAGACATGCAGCAGTATTGCCCACATTACAATGTGTACTGATGCTATCTTTGGCAATTGTGCTGATATATGCACATGGGAAGTCTTAAGTGTTACAGGTGTCAAGAGATGTACAGTCATTGACACCCTGACCACTGTGTAGGTTGTATGTCTTCCCCTTCAATTAACAGAAACATAGCTTAGTGTTTGCACATGTTATGGTAGGACAGCTTGTGACACACCTGTGAGCTTTCTTCAGAAAATATCCATCTGCAAAGTTGGCCAACTGCTTTATGTCCACACGTCCATTCATACCTGATGTACATCTTACCGTACTGTCAATATTTCACCATATACAGTTGGCAATGATGGGGCTGCATTGCAGCTGCATGTTGTAGTAAGACACAGATCACCTGCAAACATCAGCTACTGCACACGCATGGTAGCTGAATGCACACCACTACATGTACATGTGTTTAGGTCCTACATTCCTGTCATTTAGCCATGTTTGTAGGCATTGCAATTGGTGGACATGTGTGATGGCATACATGGCACATGGACTATTGTATGATATGATAGTTGTCATGGGTAACCAGTACAGAGGGAATGTTAACTCAGTCAACATTGCTATCACACCTTATGTACTGTTAGCATTCAACAGCCATAGACCTACCTTCCATGTGCATGTGTGTAATTGCTGTAGCCACCTGTCTGCATGAAGGACAGCAACAGTTATGCTATGTACATATGTGTTGTGTGTGTGTGGGGCATGTACATATCCACGGCAGGTACATATATGTCATATCTAAACATGAGTGTGTTTACTGGTGTACAGAAACAGTCATCTGTTATAGCTGTATATGACCCAGGGCCCCTGTTATGTGTGCAGCCAACCTGGTTACAAACAGTGGTATCATTGCATTGCATAACACATGATGCAACTGTGTCAGTACATGGGTAGTCTGCACAGTTGCTGTAGAGCTAGGTACAGTCCACTGGTCATGGGTAACATGGTGTTGTACTAATGTATGTTCTGCCACATGTATGGTGTGTGTTGCTGGTCCAAGGACATGGTGATGTCTGAGGGCTACATCCTAGAATGCAGCTTTTGACACTGTGATCTGCACCTGACACATCTGTGATGGCTTTTGAGGGTGTACTGGTCAGTACATGTGAGTGGCCTTCATGTACGTAGGGACACCACCACCTGGAGAGGTCCGTAACGGTGTTATGGCCCACATTTCTGTATCCGAGGTATACAGTGGTAGTGCTATTGTGCACAACTGAGCCTTCAGCCAGGTGTTCCTCACTGCACAGATGTCAGTATTCCCCATTGTTGGATCTAGATTGGCAGCTGTGATTACGAATGCTACACATCTAGCACTGTTTAGCATACAAATACAATGCAGTTGTCCTCTAGGTGTCAGGGTGTTAACCTGGTCTCAGAACATTCATCTATGAATGGCACTATATGGGCGAAGTAGCCTTTCCTGGCAGGACATCACCACGGGTGGTATTAGTGTGCCAGGTTTAGATTGGTACATCTAAGGTGATGGACAGCAGCAGACGTTGTGTAGAAGACCAGTGTCAGATATATGTAGTGCAGCATTCATGCTAACAATGACAACTATCAACACACCCAGAGTGCATACAAAACAGCCCTTTGCTACTATGTGTGTGAGCATGCCCAGTATGACGTTGTGTAGATGGACACATAGTGCATTCCAAATGGACATGTGCTACTAAGTGTGTGAGCATGCCCAGTGACATCATGTGTCAGTTATGGGCCTCTATGTGTATGGGTATGGCCATTGTAACCATGTATAGTGATAGTGGTTGCCCAGGCAACAGATGGCCATACCCCACTTCAGGATGGATTCCTACATTGAACACACTGGTTCACAGGTATGTACATCGTAACTGCCCGCATCCATGTTGATGTCCGCATTCCTAGAATGTCATATTGACAGTCTTGAAAGGTGTAGTGTCTGTGGCACATCTCGTATCTATGTAGTGTTGTAATAGTGGTCCGTAGAGAGGCAGTTGTCCTGATCACACCACTTGGCGTGTGTTTGTCTCTGTCTGCCTGGAGACAGTAATATGCTTTTAGACTGCTCACACTCCATACAATCCCTATCGGCATCTTTTCCATTGCTGATGATGTCACCCACCTAGAAGTATGCCTCTGGGAATGCTGTGTCCAGTAATCTCGACAGCATGTTCTGTAACTGTGTAATGCTATAGTGTGCTAAGGTAGTTAGGTCTGTGTTCTAATCCCGGTCATGCCAATTAAGTGTGTGTGTTTCCGTCTGCCTGGGGACAGAATAATGCTTTTAGACTGCTCACACTCCATAAATACCTATCAGCGTCTTTTCTATTGCTGATGATGTCAGCCACCTAGAAGTATGCTTCTGGGAGTGCTGTGTCCCAGTAATCTCGGTAGCGCATTCTGTAACTGCGTAATGCTGTAGTGTGATAAGGTAGTTAGGTCTGTGTTCTAATCCCAGCCATGCCAATTGTGTGTGTTTTTCCATCTGCCTGGGGACAGAATAATGCTTTTAGAGTGCTCACACACCATACAATCCCTATTGGCGACTTTTCCATTGCTGATGATGTCACCCACCTAGAAGTATGCCTCTGGGAGTGCTGTGCCTCAGTAATCGTGGTAGCACATTCTGTAACTGCATAATGCTGTAGTGTGATAAGGTAGTTAGGTCTGTGTTCTAATCCCAGCCATACTAACTGTGTGCATGTGTTTTCATCTGCCTGGGGACAGAGTAATGCTTTTAGACTGCTCACACTCCATACAATCCCTATCAGCGTCTTTTCCATTGCTGATGATGTCACCCATCTAGAAGTATGCCTCTGGAAGTACTGTGTCCCAGTAATCTCAGTAGCGTGTTCTGTAACTGTGTAATGCTGTAGTGTGATAGAATAGATAAGTAGGTGTTCTATTCCAAGGCATGACACAGATGTGTGTGTTTGGCAGTCATATCCTATGTGTGAGTGGCTAATTCCAGGATGTGTTGAGCATGTTTTGTTGTTTTCCTATATAGGGTCCATAAATGTCACAATCGCCCAAGAGACTGGGTTGGCAAGACATACACATACATTCGCCAACAGGTCTGGTGAGTAAATGTCAGCAGCCCTAATCTTACCCTTAATACAGTCTGACCCGTGTGACGCAATGAAACACACTTGCCTTGATAGTAACACCAGTACATAATGCAGGAGGCACATGTGGTTTCCTTTTCATTCTTGTCTAATGCTTTGGTGTCACGTGGTCCACTGTTGTGATATATATTCTATATCTACGTATGTGTGTGTATATATATATATATATATGTGTGTGTATATATATATATATATGTGTGTATATATATATATATATATATATATATATATATATATATATATATATATATATATGGACATTAGCACACATAAATCTACATGATGGAATACATGTCCTATACTGTTGAATGCCTGTGCTGGATGATCTGTATATGATCACCTCAGATGTCTGTATATCTGCCATGGCTTAGTGGTAAAGCAAATCGTCTGTGGTGTGCAAGGTCCTGGGTTCAAGGCATGTAGAGACCGGTTATTCTGTTGCTGTGAAGAACAAGGGACATCAAATATGGTGATAGTAAGGTGCTTTTAACCAGTTGTGTGCGGATCTGCATGACAGCAAGCAGTGGTTATTATTTTGGAGGCTCAGTATGTCTCATGTAACTATGCATTCGAAGACAATACTATGCAAATGAGGTGGAAAATAGTGAATCCCGTTTATCCCCAGGGTGTGATGCAGATCCCAAGAGTGTATGTGTATAGATAGCCAGGTGCAGGACTCGAATATAGGTGAAAGCATGGGGGGGTGTCAGGCATACTGTACTTACATTGGAGCCCTGTGTCTTGGGATTGCTCCTGCCTTAGTACACCTAAGCTAGGGGTGTTTCTATACCTGCCTAGTGCAATTGGGAGGGACAACAGCAGTAGGAGAGTAGGCAAGGTGAACAAGCTCCGCAAACAGGTGATAATTAGCACAATCAGCAGATTACAGGCCCAGCCCAGCCCAGAACACTACGATAAAGTGAGCAAGCACCATACACAATGTTTTTTTTCCACACTCTACACCACCGGTGTATACATGCGGTGAAAGTTTACGAAACAATCCACCAAAATGAGAAGGGCTGCAGCAGGCAACATAGACCAACATGTGCAGGAGGCTGAGGGTGGTGAGGATGTGAATGCTGCCAAACAACCCTCAGTGAGGAGACAGAGAAGACTTTACAGACCCAGGGTAACCTACCAGGGGCTACATGAGCTGGAGATAGTGGAGCACTATGGGGTGGACAGAGACCTCCTACAGCAGATTGTTGAGCTATGCTGGCCACACCTGACACATCGAACAGGCCGAGGGAAACCCATCCCAGTGGATACCAAGGTATGTGTAGGCCTAGGTATACTAGCCACAGGTACCTCCCAAAGCACAACTGGGGATATCATGGGGATCTCACAGGCATCTGCATCCAGAGTATTCCACCAGTTCCTAAATGCCATGTCACCACATGCCAGTGAACATGTACATTTCCTCAACACACGTGAGGTGTTGACCAGCAATATGCATCTCTTCCACCAAATGGCAGACTACCTTGGGGTAGTGGGTGCTGTAGCCTGCATGCACGTACGCATCAAAGCACAACCCGGTGAGCAGGGTAGGGCCTACATTAATCGCAAGGGCATCCCCTCCATCAACTGCCAGGTCGTATGTGATGCCCAGGGCATTATACTGAATGTGTGTGTGCTGGCTGCCCTGGAAGCTATGAAGATAGCGATATATGGCATCTGACTCAGCTGTACCCCACCTTTGCCAATATGGACATTCCCTATGGTCACCTAGTGGGGGATGCTGGGTACCCACTGGAGCCGTGGCTGATGACACCCATCAGAAATGCACACACACCTGAACAACTATGCCATAATGGGGCACACACACAAGCAAGACATATAATTGAGTGTGTGTTTGGGATGCTCAGATCACAGTTCCAGTGTCTGGACACATCCAGTGGAGCCTTGCAGTATTCACCAGATACATGCACCCAAATTGTTATGGTATGTGCTATGCTACACAATATGATCCTGCGGAAACAGTTGCAGCAGGAACAGCATGGGGCAGGGCCACATAGCCCCCTACCAATGCCAAGGCCTGTACAGACACAGAGTCACTCGGCAGAGGAACTACCTAAGCCAGATCCAATAGGCGAAAGGAGGTGTGCCCAGTATGACCTGGCATTAGCAAAGAGGCAATGCATAGCATATGCACTGACACAGTAGGTACCCAGGGAATGTCACCCTCTCTGACTCGCACAGACAGTAAAAGGGATACCAAACATAACACTACCTGTGCTCAGCCATGTATAGGAAGTGCACTGTGTGCATCCAACATAGGCAGCCCTCCAGCACCATCCTCAGGTCTGGCACACCCTCAAGGTAAGTCAATCAACCTACCAATTGGCAGTTGTATTAGAATGTGTTTTTACCTGTAGCTATGGTATGGATGAGAGCATGCAAGGGAATTTGGTGGCCGAATGTTAGGGCAGAGGACAGTACACATCCATAGTGGCACCATGACATCTGTAGCATATACTGGGGTCACAATAGTAGCCAGTAGTACACAGGGTGTCCTAACCCACTGCGGGTTATTGGCTGAACATCATGTGTGTCCATACAGCCCACACAAGTCTCAACCAGCTGGACAGGTGTAGACCACCACAGACAAATGCTGTACAATGGCCTCTGAATATGCCCAATGGATGACCCCACCACCCCACAGACACACACAGACAGACTACAGCAGGCCAGGCAGTTGGATGTAGGCTGTGAAGGCTAGGATGTCTGAAATCAATATGTTGGTAATTAAAGCTAGGATCTGGAGTACACTGGTATGCTTCTAGCCAGCACATTAGGTAGGTCCACACACTGAAATGGAGTACCTGAATACCAGTACAGTAGTAGCAAAAGTGTACAACTGTCAGCTGTGCCCCCCTTCCAACGTACACATGTAACAGTCATGTGCACCCCCCCAGTGCTGTGTAGGAATGTGGATACAGTTGGATGTCCCCCCACGCTGTGCAGAAATGTAGCAACAGTCAATGCCACATGACCAATGGATACCCTGCAGACACAGCATGCCACCTGTCAGTGTACAACACAGGGGTCGGCACCACAGTACTGACTACTTGGACATGTAACACATGTGATCCAGTTGACCATACTGGACATGCTCAAAAACATGAAGGTATGACGGTAATGTCAGTTAACATCATGCGTAATGGTCATACTGGGCATGCTCACACACTTAAACACAAGACGGCCAGGTCTGCAAACACCAATGGTCCGGACATATCTGCCGGTACATTGCTATACTGTTGGATGATTGTGCTGTATGGTATGTGTGTGGTACTGTCTATTGTCTGTATATTTGCCATGGTGTATTGGTAATTCAGATTAGCTGTGTGCACATGGTGTTGCTACCAACACTTGCAAAGGACGATTCTTTGTTTGCGGCCAGAACAAGGCCATTGGATACGGAGTAAGGCACATTGCAGCAGTTGGGAGCGGTTGTGGGTGGGTTTGCACGGTGTTAAGCACTGCTGATCTCTGGTTACAGCTTCTTATACTTGTTTAGACTCCACATTTCTTTAACAGTGCAATACTCACATACTGGTAGCCAAACACGCTTACACCCGCTCGCTCCCTCACTTGCACATGCACCGACATTGGTGCTTGCATTTGTCACTCACGCTGGGTGGGCGTGATCCCTTATGATGCCTATGATGTCAGACTACATGATTACAGTATCGGGTATAGCTGACCATTAGATGACAGCATGGCGTTCGACTGTACAGAATCGGCGGCCTGTCCAGTGAGTTTATCATATTATATGCGTGTTCCTCATACAATCTGCTCCCATCTGGCTGATACATGGGAACCAATACTCTGCAATGCAGACAAGTAAATGTGTTTTGGGAACCACATCCATCTGCCGGGTCATGCTACCCCATACCTATTGTAGGTTTTCCACCTTTTAAATTGGCCGAAGTGAGACTTTAGGATTAACACCTGTCCCACTTTGCGTGGGACAGTCCCGCATTAGGCATATGTGTCATGCAAGAATAATCTAGGCATAGCAAATGTCCTGATTACAGGACAATATTATATTCTACGTTTCTCTTATAGTTGCATGTAATGGTTATTGTATAAATGACACTTTTATATGTTATGTGAAGTAGCATAAACAACTTGACTGCTGCTAGACTAAGCTTTGATTTGTGCTAATACATATATTTCTGTACTATGCACGGCTGTAGGTATGTTCTGACCTGGTACGTCTGACATTTCTACGGAGCAAGTCCCACTTTGGCCATTTGGAAAGGTGGCAGCCCTATAAGACCTATATGTAGAGATGTCAGATTTGGCAAGGCAACACATACCCACAGCCAGTAGAAAATTGACTACTTCACCGGTTTGCATAAGTAAAGGTTATTCTTGTAGCATTATAGTTGCTAATACTGTTTCCTATAACATCTAGGTGTTTCAGATACAACAAAGTCATTTTATGCAACCACTACAGACAATATATGGATTCTTTGCCCGAAATCACAGGCCATGTGCCATAATAACATTCATTTTGCAGGACACAGCTGCCCAGAGGGGAGTGTCCCTCACAAAGGCGAACAGGTGGTAACCCCAAACTATTATGCTATCATCTACCTAAGGTAGTCGGCGGAATATGCACTTTCCATCACTAGCAGACCTCACATACGAATGGGGGAGAATGAACACTGTATCAGGGACACTGCATAACACCCTCAGGGACACATTTAGATGATTGGTTCTATTAACCTGACACACTGACAGTCACAGGGCATATGTATTCATTCACATTTGTTGAGGTACATGCTGTTTATGACTCATACATGTTGTCATTAGTCATTACGTGTATTCCGTCACCTGTCCACCTAATATCACTAGTTCTGGAAGTGTTTAGTTAGGACTGTGTTAGATTCTAATTTGTAATCATGGACGTCCATGATAATCGGGTACAGGACACTGATATAGTCCCTATGTGTTCCCCCAATGGTTTACGGACTATCCAGTAGATGTGCTCTTCAGGTTTGGGATGTATGGGCGTCTGCTATGCCCACATAGGAATATTAATTACTTCGACAGAGCAGGCCTAATACATCTCTGCCAACCAACACCTGCACACTTAGGCCCATTATTGCATACCCATGTTTCCCCTACCTGACACCCCTCTACAGCACTCATGACTCATACTTACTGTAAGCGCAGCTCGGGTATGAACACACCCCTACACACTGTGCACTCTCCCTGTCTCAGGACACATGTCATATGTTTTGTCAAACCATTTGTTATCAGACTTGCACAACTTACTGTTCCTTGTACAACTACATCCTGGTCGCTTCAACCATTACTGGTTCGCCTACAAGGCAAATTTTTGTTGTCCCGCAAGGGACACCATGATCCATGTTTAAAGTGTAGACCTTTCAGATCTCTCCTACAGGTACTTTCCTGCCGGTGGTCTGGAAAGCAGTGGTGTATTTACCTTTATTGCGTGTCTGTATGTCACACTGGCCTAGCTGGGGGGGGGGGGGGGGAGAGATAGAAGTTAGTTGATTGGACCTCCCACTAACATATGCCCGGTCTGAACATATTTTACCCGTAATTGCTGTACCGTAACCTAGGTATATGCATGTGTATATCTACAGTAACATATATATATATATATATATATATATATATATATAATAATATATATATTTTGTGTGTGTGTGTGTGTGTATGTGTATATATATATATATATATATATATATGTTGTCAGTCATTATGTGTATTCCGCCACCTGTCCACCTAATATCACTAGTTCTGGAAGTGTTTAGTTAGGACTGTGTTAGATTCTGATTCGTAATTACGGACATCCATGATAATCGGGTACAGGGCACTGATATAGTCCCTATGTGTTCCCCCAATGGTTTACGGACTATCCAGTAGATGTGCTCTTCAAGTTTGGGAGGTATGGGCGTCTGCTATGCCCACATAGGAATATTATATTAATGGTTGGTGTACATATGTGTACAGACCTTTCAAACACTCAGGGTCTAATTTCAACAGTGACAGGGACAAGGCAAGGACAAATCAGGGACCATCACGGACACTTTTACAATATTAGTACTATTAACTTGAAATGTGTTGACAGATTCAGAGCATATGTATTAATACTTATTTTCTGAAGTTAAAAGCGTCTGTTGCTCTTAATTATTGTCATTATTCATTCAAGTGTCATTCAACACCTTTCCTCTGAAGGTCACTGGTTTTAGGAGGGTTTAAGAGGCTGGCCAGTTATTGTGCGAATTCTCTGGCCATTGGTAGGGTTGCCACATTTTCATTTTATTTTAAAATGGGTGGCGAAAGCCAAACATACTCTGGCTAGGATTATAAATGCCCTAGGGCAGATAGCCTAGTATGAACCTATGAACCTATGAACCTATATGTCCAGGATGGGATATATTCGGGACACACCAGATTTTTTAGGCCAACACATACCCACGGTTAGTACAGGGTTTAGAACTTTAATTATTTTCCTAGATGAGAGCTTATTACTGTAGCAGTTTAGTTGCTTATTCTGTTTCTTGTAAGATTTACGTATTTTACATACAGAAATAGCTGTTTTAGGCAACTGTTACATGAAATATGGTACATAGTTATTTCCTACAATCACAGGACATTTGCCATTGTATCATTCTTGGTCAGGACACACCTACCCACACAGGGACTGTCCCTCACAAAGTGGGACAGGAGGTACCCTGCTTACATTAGTGCCTTAATCACCCTATATCCAACTGCCACTATGCTAATGTGTAAAGTATATTTTCTCGATAATTCATGTGGACAGCTGTGCATCACGGGCAGGTGTTTGATCACGGGTAGTAGGTTCTGCAAGACCGGCTGGAGGCTGAGCAGTCTCATGAATCACTACTGCACATACAACTTGTGTCCAGATGTCTACAGGACTGGACATCATGCTGTGATACCAAGTCTGATGTTTACACAGGATACTTATCCCATGAGGGATATCCAAAAATTGAACAAGCCAACAACCTTCGATTTTTTTGGATTTACAAAAATGTGATAGGGTTTTACATGCAAGGGATACATAGTTTGCAATCCTGACACTGCCTAGGGTGACACTGCCTACTAGATATGAGTAGTGGTCACTATGTGCAGATATGGCTGCGCCAAGCTAGCAGCCCGAGTATGGCTGGATTTGGTGGACGTTCAGGAATGGGGGGCGGTTGTGTGCTGTAGAGGGGATGATGGGTATTCAATTATGCATCCAGGTGTGTTGTAGTTGGATGGCTCAGTTCCGTCCAGGCCATTATGTGGGTATGTGCCGGTGACGTTTCTGTACATGTGTATCGCACATTTTAATATTCATATGTTTGTGTGATTGTGTTCTACAGTATGGCCTGTCAGGTTGTATTGTGGATGTGTATGTTTGTTCTTTCTGTTTCTTTCTGATTCACCCACTGCTCCCTCATACACCTCCAGTTCACCTATTGTGCATCCAACACAGTCTTCCCTTTGCTGATTATTACATTACCCGCCCCCCCCCACACCTATATTCCTCACACTCCATCCATCCCTTCTCTGGTTGATGGTCCATGGCATGGTCAAGGGAACACATTGCATACACTACATATCTCTGGTACCTGTATGGTTGTGAGGACTACCCTAGCATTTTTCACCTTCCACATGCTGTACATCACGCACATAGGTACACGCAAATACTTATCTTTCATGACATGGTAGGTAGACCCGGGTAATACCCATTCATCTTTGACCCATCCTGACAAGGACAGCTTGGACCTCAAATTGGCAGATTTTGGCCGAATGCTCTGACCATTGGTAGGGTTGCCACTTTTTCATATAGCCAGGATGGGATATATTCCGGACACACATCAGATTTTACAGGCCAACACATGCCCACGGTCAGTACAATGGATAGTACTTTTGTTTTATGCCTAAATGTAAGCTTATTGTTGTAGTTTAGATGCTTCTTCTGTTTCGTTTACTTGCTTATTCTATTTCTTGTAACATGTAAGTATGTTACATACAGAAATAACTATTGTATGTGACTATTACATGAGATGCGGGACATAATTATGTCATATGGTCGCAGGATATTTTACTTTTATAATGGTTTTGGTATGGACACAACTGCCCAGATGGGTACTGTCCCTCACAATGTGGGACAGGTGGTAACCCTGACCATTGGCCTAGACTTAGCTATTGGTGGCGCACTAACACGATGCATTTCGCTTCCACTTGGTATAACTATCAACACTGCATTAGAATACGGGCACGGGGTTTTAAATGTCATTTGTTCGAGGGATGGGGACTCAATATTCGGCTACGTGCATTTATGTTTGCTTCTTATTTTTGTGTTCGCAAGAACTGTCTTGCATGCTTTGCATATGTTTCAGTATCCATGGACACTGACATGTGTGATTACTATTGCAGGCAGGCTGTAATATTCAGCATTTTAAGTTGCACGTAAACAGCCGACATGTCCACGCCTCCGTGCGGCCCTTCGACATGCCCCATGCATTCGCACACGTTTCCTATGCATGTGGATGTGGCAGCAGTGCACCTTAATTAATATGCATATGGCTCTACTGCACCATCTGCATGCCGCACGGTCGGCGCAAGCCTAACGCCGGCCTTGCACCGAGCTTCATGAATCCCGGGGTGAATTTCTTTTCTTACTCATGATTTTTGCTCAGGCCATCATTGGATCAAATAGGTTGGGGAAAAAAACTTTAAAATGCACCTCAGAACATCTAGAACCCCAATGTCTTCTGGGAGACTTGCAGCCACCAGACTGCTTTCTTAATACTGTTAATTTCTTTACAGTTATTACAGTGTTGCCTGGCCCAGTTAGGATGTGATGATAGCGTGCAGAAAAAAGCTGTCGTTGAACAAAATGTGCATAAATGTAGAAAAAAGTAAGAAAAGCAGAAAAAAATAACCTAAATGATGAGGGGAGGCTATGATGGAAGGGAGGAAAGAGGAGGTGAAAGCACCGGGGGATGTGGGAGGGCAGTGGGCAGCATGGCGCACCATGGAGCTTTTTGAGTAGGATACCATTTTACCTAAGGCTAGATCTAACTACATGACACAAATTAAGAACCATAATAAAGGACTTCAGGTACTCTTGCTTTTAGTAATAATTTTTTTCAGACTTCTTTCAATTCCTGTGAGAAATATTCAAGTACTCTTTATTAAATTACAACTTTTAATAGTCGTAAAGCTTCTTTTCAATGCCATATCTAAAGTTATACATCTGAGAGATGCCAGTATGATACATTTCTCCCAATTCTCAGAGCAATTATTTGTATTTATACTTAATATTCAGATGCATTTGATTTGCTAACATGACAACTCTACGAGAAATGGCTATGCTTCTTCCTTCATTAATTCAGATGTATTTGACTGGCTAAAATGTGACCTCTAAGACAAATGTCTATTTTTCCTCCTTTATTATCTGTCCTTCTTCTAGTAAAACATTTGATATCCTTTAATATAGTATACACAATATCCATCCCTAAGCCAGGGATGGAAAGTAAGATGAATTTTAGATTTCCTGCTTATATCCTGTCGACTAGTTAATCTGCTATTTATCTTTCATGCTCTTTCTCTACATTATTTCTACCTACCCTAATAACAACTAAAATGTAGTTGTAGCTTACCCAGAAGGTAAAGAAAAATGTTGAGGGTGGTATTCATAGGCCGGCAGTTTACACGTATGTAACGGTTATGGGCACTTCTCAATCATAACTGTCACATATATGTAAGAGTTATGAGCGAGAAGCGCTACTACACGCAAATGTAAATAAGCTAAACACAGTTCATTTGTGATGAATAAGGAAAAGTGAAGGCATTTTGAAAAACACATCTACTTATAGCAAAAGTGTAAGGTATCTCAAGTCAAGGGTTAAGCAGAAATGAAGAATAATGTGAAAACTGTAATCTATGTAATACTTCATAGTATTTCATATATATTCGGATATTATAATGGACATGGCTATGTGCAGTCAACTTTCAAATACTTGAGGCAAGCTTCAGACTGTGCAGCTTTTATTATTGATATTTAAAAAAAACAAAGGGATTTAATATATCTTATATGGGGGTATCTCTTTGTGGACACCCTGATAGTTTAATTAAAGAATAGAAAGGATGAGATAAGAATGAATGAAGAAGGGAGATACAACAAAGAGGGGAACACAGAAAGAAAACATCAAGAGGGTTGTGCTAGACGAGGTAGGATAGACCCCCACCCCTCCCTATTTTTTCAAATGTTTTTTATATAACAGGGTATCATGTGGATAGAAAATAGTTAAGAGAGAGTGTAGGATAGACCCCACCCTATTTTTTCAAATGTTTTTTATATAACAGGGTATCATGTGGATAGAAAATAGTTAAGAGAGAGTGTAGGTGAAAGATAAGGAAGAAGGGCTGAAACACGCGCAGGAGTCCCAGCACACAGAGCCTCAAACATTTCCACTGCCAGATGGTGGGGCAGTGGAGGACCATGATACTGACAGGGTGGGGGCCTGTGGTGGTGCAGTGGTTTGCACAAGCTGGGACAGCATGTCTTCTAGACACTGCAGCAAAGCCTCAATTGTCTGAATTCTCTTAACAACTACCTCTTCTAGCATGTCCTCAACCAAGTTCCAAAGTCCCATTCTGTGAGACTTTCCAGACTGCCACATGTCAAGGTGCCTGCAAGACCAGTGCCACTGCCCTGACCCTGTGAGAATGTCCCTGGATGGACAAAGGCTGAGAGATCCTTAACCTGGGAGGTATGTGCCTGGGTCACTCCAAGGGATTTTGAAGCTTCGGAAAAAAGAAAATAAATGGGAGACAGAAAATAACATAAGGCAAAGGAATGTATTAATAAAACAAAAATGGAGGGAAAAGGGGGAGGCAAAAGAGAAAATACACATTATAATCACACATCATGTTACACAGTATTACTTTTCTTACTTTAAAACATTTCTGTTTTTATAAAATTTTATTCAAGTATAACAGAAGGTATGTGATTTGTTTATTCATACTTTTATTTGAAAGTGTACAGGATGTGCTTGTGGAAACTGTCAGATGAAATGGTATGCAGAGTGCTTATGTGCAATTTTAGGATGAAATGTTAAGCAGAGTGCTTATACTTACTTGGCAGGACAGGGTTTGAAATCATGCAATGGTGGGGTTTGCGTGCTGCAATCTACTACACAAACATAATGACTGCATTTTTGCCGGATACGGATTTGTTTCTAATACAACATTAAGAACACCTTTCATAAATTATTACAACTTATAAAATCAATGATAGACAGAAATAATGCACTTATATCAGTCTTGTTTGCAATAATGTACTAAATGCAGTCTATTCATTCAATTACTAATATCTTCCAGCAATTTGCTTATATACTTTAATGACATTTGTTGTAGGAAATGTAGAGTGAAATCTGTCCCTCTCTTGTTTGCAGTAATGTACTGAATGCACTCTATTGCTTTAGATAATTATGTATGACTTACTATTAATTATTTCCCTATATATATATATATAGTTTCACTTCATAATCTCGAAATGATGAAATCTTGAATTTCAGCATTCCGAGACCATGAAGCTGAAAATGCAGAATGGCAAAAGTGCAGAATCTGCACTTATGCATTTCTGGTAAGTTACATGACATGTTTGGCTGGTATGGTGTCTGGAATTGAAGGTGAGTGAGTGTATGTGTGTGTTTTTGTACATTGCATGTGTGGGTAAGGGTAGGGAGGTGTAAGTATGAGTGCGAGTGTTGGATTTGTTGGTGTATGTGCATGTGTGATGTGTATTTGTGTGCGAGCAAGTGTAGAATGCCGTGGTGTGATTTTTTTTCATTATGTGCGATCCCGGAATTGGTATATATAAGTAGGGGGGGTGGGCGCAGCCCCCCACATGGGGGGTGCAGGGTGGCTTGCCCCCTTCTTACATGTAGTGTAGGGTTGTGTAATTTGTGTGTTGTGAGTAGAATGGTTTGTGTGTTAGGTGGTGTATGGAGTATGCATGCTCGTGATTGTGTGATTCGTTATTGTGGGTTTTCGGGATTGTGAATGGTTCGGCTTCATAGTTTCGAAATGCTGAAATTCGAGATTTCAGCATTTCAAAAGATTATGAAGTGAAACCATATATATAGATATATATATATATATATATATATATACACATAAACTGAAATCAGTTAAATGCAGAATTACTGTTTGCTAATTTATTCAGGCTTACCTGGGACTCAGGCATCCACTTCAGCTGCTGCTCCTGCTGTCTCCTGTATAGGAAACCTCCACCTCTGTTGTATGGAGAAGAAATGAGACAATTCCTGTTTATCTTTCACATTTTTTTGCCATTTTCATCTAAGTATGCCATGATTGTTTCTAAGCAACTGCATTCATTGCATTATTTACTTACTCATGTATTTGCTCAAATATATAATAATATCTGAATTCTTGAACTTTGTTAATCTTCCCTTTACTGTCACTGATAAACAAAAGTAGCTAAGTTTTTGAGGAATGTTATTATTATTTTTTTAAATAATTACACTTTGCATGTTACAGTCTCTGAATTTGGTTCAGTGTGAATGCACAGGACAGTGTAGCAAGTTAAGGAAGTTTTCATTTCCTAAGCTGTTCAAAAGTGTCTGCTTAATAGTTTTCTTGCTTAACAATTCTAAGCATATAAAGCAATGATGCAGAAGTAATTCACAGTTAATAATATTGGTTATTTCTCAGTAAAGTATATGCTGGATATTCACTTAACACTGCAACAACTCCCACCACCCTTCCCCATCTTCCAGTCTGACTAGGGTGTTGTGCCTGACTTACTTTAGCCATCTTGTACATGCAGTTACAATTCTGCAAAAAAGGACTTTTTTATACAAATAATACATTATGAAATAATTCCTGGCCAACATAAACTGCCTGCATGTAATTTAACTACTGTCTAAGATAATGCAATATTAAATGAAAGTATGGAAATACAAACATTTTTTTTTCTTTCTGTGTAAAGACATGAACAAGTACTTAGAGCACTTATGCAAATGTATACCTGTGTTTTTCAGACATATACATCCAAATTATTATTTTGCACATATCTTACATTTTTATTTATTTATTTTACATTTGTTAACCGGGATAGTCCGACTGGACACAGTTCCATTTTCAGCGGAGGCCCGGGGAGAAAAGCTTCACATGTAGATAGATACAGAAGAGTTAACAGTAGCATTTTTTTTATACAGTTACATATAGATACAAGTTACAGAATTATTGCAATACATACATACTTAAAAACTTTACAATATTAATTTTCTTGTTAGAACATTAAACAGTTTTAGTGGTACAAAGCTGAGTAAGGTAGCATATCATTCAGTAGTACAATACATTTGAGTGAGATAGTTAATGTTTCAGACTTTTTAAGACTGTTTCTACAGGTAGCCAGATAGTAAAGTAAATGGTGAGATGGTTAGTCAGGGTTTGTACAGGGGCACAGCCAGTGAATTTTTAGGTATGTTTTGAGAGACATTTTAAATTGGATTATAGAATGAATTGCTGTAAGTTTGGCAGGGAATCAGTTCCAGATTTTACCAGCAGAGCAAGACATCTGCAGCAGCTGGAAAGGCCACAAAAATACCTCACAAAGGGGATTACAGGCCTCAAACAGATGCCCTACACTGATCGTCTCAAAAAACTCCAGCTTTACTCTGTAGCAAATTGCCTACTCCGAGGAGGTCTCTGCCTAACATATAAAGCTATGTTAAACCCAGGGCTGTTGGACAAGCTACACCTAAAGAAATCCCAATCCCTCCGAGCTACACGCTCTAGGGACCTAAACCTTGTCACCACAATAAACAGGACATTGTGGAGGGATAGATTCCTGTCCCAGAGACTTCCTATACTCTGGAACAAGCTACCCATCTGTGTCAAGCAAAGTTCCTCATTAGCACTTTTCAAGAAAAATCTTGGTGAGTGGATGGGAAATAGGAAATACACCCCGGGGATCACTTCTGTGGCTCTGCTCGACAGGGGCACAAGAAATTAACTTTCTTGGGTGGCGTAAGCCAGGGAAACTTGTTGGCTATGCTTACTTAGGCCCTTGGGCCGATAGCCTAGTACTTACCTATGAACCTATGAACGTATGAGTTGCAAAATAATGACTCACCTGCTAAGTTTATGGATTTAACAGTTTGTACCAGCATTTTATCTGAAGAGCAGAGGGTTTTTAAGTTGCTGTAAGGAGTGATTATATTTTTGAGTATGGGCGTGCTTTCAGGCTGATAGAGGACTTTGTGGGCTACTATTAATTGGTTATACTGGATTTGAGATGGTAACTCTAGCCAGCCTAGGGATTGTAGGTTAAGACAGTGGTCTGTTCTATATGCTGCTGAACCTGTGGCAAATATGGCTATGTTATTGCAGCAGCTATTGAGTTTACTGAGGTCAGATTTACTCAGGTTTGTATAGATTGGGGAGGCATAAAGAAGGGTTGACAGTAAATATGTTCGGGCAATCACTGTCCTAGCAGTTGGGGTTAAAAATGACTTAATCCTATATAAAGATCCTAGCTTCTTATTGACTGTTTTAATGGTTTTGTCAATGTGAGCATCAAACTTAAGGTTATTGTCAACAATTTCACCTAATAGTTTTGTATTAGCTTGGGCGGCTACGGTGGTGCAGTGGTTAGCATTGCTGCCTCACAGCAAGAGGTTCTCCGGTTCGATCCTCGGCTGGGGTGCCTTCTGTGCGGAGTCTGCATGTCCTCCCTGTGGTCGCGTGGGTTTCCTCTGGGTGCTCCGGTTTCTTCCCACATCTCAAAGACATGCTGCAGGTGGACTGGACACTCTAAATTGGCCCTAGGTGTGCGTGTGAGTGTGCCTTCTGTGGAAGGTTGGGCGCCGGGCTGGCAACTCGACACCGTAAAACTCCACTGCCATTCAATGTGCGGACAAGGTGATCCACTGTGGCGACCCCTAACCGGGAAAAATCCGAAAGAAGAAGAAGAAGAAGTTTTGTATTAGCTTCTGGGGAAATTATGGTGCCATTATTAGATGTTATGGTAAATGATGGGATTGTGACTTTCCGGGTGGGTGTGAAGAGTAACAGTTTTGCTTTATTTGGATTTAATAGAAAACGCCAGTCAGTGAGCCAGTTTTCTACTTCATTGAAAGTATTTTGGGATAAGGTCTGCAGGTCTATTAGGGAGATGGCAGAACAGATTAGGGTTGAGTCATCTGTATATTGAATGCAGGTTGCTTTGGGGATGACTGTATGAAGATCATCAATGAAGATGGTAAATAGGAGAGGTCCTAGTATAGATCCTTGAGGAACTCCAAGGGTGACTGGCAGTAGGGAGGATAGGAAATCCTTACATAGCACAGCTTGTTGTCTGCCACTTAGATAGGACTGAAACCAGCATATTGCCAGGCTATCTATGGCAAGAGTTTTTAGTGTGCCAAGGAGTAGTCGGTGGTTTACCATATCAAATGCCTTGGATAGGTCAAGAAAGAGGGCAGAGGAGAGCATATTATTATTATTATGATTCTTATTTCTTGTCTGAGAGAAGGATAGAAGGGCTGAGGTGTTACTATTGTGGGGTCTAAATCCATGCTGAGAGGTAGCTAGGAGATTGTGCAGATTGAGATAATGTAAGAGTTGCTTACGGATACATTTTTCCATAATTTTAGCCAGAGGTGACAGGATGGCAATAGGCCAGTAATTTGATAGATCAATGGAGTTACCCCCCTTTATGGAGAGAAATTACTTGGGAAATTTTCCAGATGGAGGGAATATATGCTTCTGAGATGGTTCTGTTGATTAATATTGAGATGGGATATGCTATTGCATCTGCAGCCTTTTGAAGATATTCAGCGGGGAGTAGGTCTGCTGATAGGGTGGTGAGTTTCAGTTTCTTGATTAAGGATCGGATAAATGATGTTGGTACTGGTTGAAAGTTAAAGGAGGGGTGGGTATTGGATATGGGGTCAATTGGGTCTAGGTTATTAGGGCTTAGTTGTTTGGCAAGGGATTGTATGGTTTCCGTAAAGAATGTATTGAAGGTGTTGGCAATATGTTCTGGAGGTTTTTGGAGGGTACACGCGTGGGTAGTGGTAGTAGTATTTCCTGGGTAGAGAAGATTGTTTAAACTGGACCAAAATTTTTGTGGACAATTTTGATGTTTATGTTGCAGGTTACAGTAACAGTTTTTTTTTGTCTAGAACTATAAACTTTTTTGCATCATTCCTTAGCTGTTTATATATAAGTTGACCCTTTGGGGTTTTATTGGTTTTCCAAGATGTCCAGGCTTTATTTCTATTTATGATTTTTTGTCTAGTTTCTTTGGACAGCCATGGTGCTACTTTTTTCTTGGTTCTGATGGTCTGAGTAGGTGAATGATTAACAAGGATCGTAAGAAATGTGGAGTTAAAGTATGATACTGCTTTGTCTAGTAGGAGTAGTTTGTCTATTCCAGTCACATGACTGAAGTTCTATTTGGAATTCAGTTTGATTGAAACTCTTATTGCTCCTGATAGTTCTGAAGCTAGGTATTTGAGGGATATCAGTTTTTTGTCTGAGTATATAAGTTAGGAAGTGATCACTTATTTCCTCAGGTTGGGTGCCTGCTTTATACATTTATGAGAATACAATCTAGTATACTTTCTTTGTTATTGGGCTTACTAGTTCTAGTGGTCGATGATATGACTTGGGAGAAGCCATATAGATTTATGTGGGTGGTAGGGAAGTCTGAGGAACATCTGAAGAACAATAGTTTCTTGTGGGCAGTTTATGGACAGCCACTGTAGGATGTCTTCAAGGATATTAGGGTTGTTACCTGGTGGGATATAAATGCAGCCAATGTTTATAGATTTGTGTTGGTTAATGTTTAGTTTTGTAATGAGTATTTCAGCTTTATCAGTTTGAGGAGCTTGTGGAGAGTTGGAAATAGTTACACTGAGTGTAGTTTTATATAAAACAGCTACCCCCCTTCTTTGAGGTGCAGTCCAGTCGTAATATATTGTAACCTGGAGGTGTAACTTCATTGTCAGTGGTGGTTGGCTTAAGCCAGGTTTCAGTAAGACATAGCATATCTGGGGACTATACTGCCATGAGTGCATGCAGGTAGTGGATTTTATTATTTAGGCTTCTGATATTTAGGTGACAGATGAGGAGAGAGGTAGAGGTGTTGTTTAAGTTTTGCAGGATATTTGTACATGCAATTATTATCACATAAACATTACATATTTCTATGCTGATGCAGTTCTATGTACATGTATGTGCATGCTTTATTTTCAATTATTATAATAACCTTACAGATACATTTCTGCAGGTATACATATTTTTTGTAATACCTTCAATTATGCAATGCTGTTATATGATTTGTCTATATTAAATATTCCCTTCTCCCCACCCCCAAAAAATTATTTTATACTTATTACAGAACTCTGGCCTTCTTATATCTACATAGTCTACCCTCTCAGCCAGCTGGTCTGGCCTAGGCTTCTTCAGGTTGTTGCGCCTATGATAGTACTACTGGCTAGAGTGTGTAATCCCTATCAGGGTTTGCAGGAGTTCACCCAATACCTGCCTGCAGATAGCAGTTTTTTTCTAGTCACCTAAGTCAATCTTATCCAGGTATGACTTGTGAAGGTAGGCCTTGATTTTTGTCTCTTTATTGGACAAGCCTGGAGCACGGCCTTGTGCCTTAACTGGTGTTTGACTAGAAGTGCCAGTACCAGAATGAAGGAAGTATGAGCAGGGCTGTGGTTCAAATTTTTAGAAGAGCTCCCTTGGGGGTTGGACACTACCTCAGCCAAACCCAGATAACCAGTAGTGGCATTACAGCAGGTATTTTAATTATTATTATTATTACCATTATTGGCAAGTTTGGTTTAACCAAAAATGCTTTGTCACAGACATTCTTTTTTAAAGGAATATATTTTAATTTGACTTGTATTGTGTATAAAAACAATATGCAATAACCCTTTCCATTTTGTAATACTTTTAATTACCAGTGTTTGTGTACCTTACCTTAGCTACCTTTTTGGAAGTCTAACCCCTGAAATGTTATACTTACTTTCACTGTAGCATCCAAGATATATATATATATATATATATATATATATATATATATATATATATATATATATATATATATCTTGTTTATTAGCAACTTTTATACCCTACTGAGTGCATACAAATGACAAGGTGTGTCAGAAGAGGTTAGATAGGCAAAGATTAGACTGTACTGTTGTGCTAACTGTAATGCATAAGACTCCATTTTGTTTTATGTGAATATCTTTACATTTCAGCATACCTGAACATATCTTCACATTCCTGCCGCTTGCTAGGGAAGGAATGGATAAATCAGCAGCTGCCACAGTGCATTCACTTTTGTCTGAATCCATGTTCATAAGCATCCCTGAGTGATTTACATTCAAAGGGGCCATACCCAGTCATGTACTACTACAGTTCATTGACATAACTGTAAAAGACCCTAATTTGCATACAAAACATGTAAATAGACCTGAATTTACAAGGAAAAGCTGAATACTGCCATATTAACTTTCCATTATTCAAGTTAGGCAGCAAATGTCTTAGGAAACCACCGACTTCTTAAAGTAAGAAAACAATACAAAACTGTTATAATTTAATAACTAGCCCCAACAAATATGAAAAAATGAGTGAGCTAAATGCAAGAAATGTTGTTATTACTAATATCATCTGCATGTTATGATGGCTATTAATGAAGAGTATATAGCTCTCATTTGGAAGGGGGAAATCAGCACAGCAGTAGTGGAAATGATTAATGATCACTGAAAAAATCAGTACTTTAGTATCATTTAGTGATCACGCATACATGGTAGAAATGCAGTTATTAAAACTATGAAGTACTGCAGTGGTAAGGATTTTTTCTTAACTTAATATACATGTGTCTTTACTGGCGGATTTCTGTCTGTCGCTGATGAATGAAAAATTATATGCATACATGACAATGGTAGCAATGGTAGTGTAAGGATTAATCTGTTAAAGTGTTTGCTTTATTGATGTGAAAGTACTGCAACTAATGCTATAGCACAACTTCACTTGAATGGACTATATCTGTATATAATTCCAGGATTTGTATCACCTAACACTTTTAAGAGGGTACTCAAACTCAAACAAGGTTAAAAAGACAAATTCGGCTGTCCACTCCTGTACTAGAAACAAATGATTTATTAGCGCTTTAGTTTGCCAATGTTGCCAAACTTCTTCAGCTACATTAAATAAAGGAAACTACATCATTTAAATAGTGAATGTAAACAAAACATCACTTCCTGTTTCTTAAAATAAAAGTAACTGTGTTGTAAAAAATAAAAACAACAAACATAAATTGTTACAATGAATCAGAATAAATATTTTCCAACTGTATAAAAATGTATATGTTTTAAACAAATCATCTATCTAAAGATTTGAGGTTCCAGTCTTTTTAACCCTCCTTTGCACCCCACTTTAACATTATATGAAAAAAATTGTGAATTAAATCTAAGACATTCCCTTAACAGACCATTTAATTCAAAGAACAACATCACAGAGAATGAGAGATTGGCTTTGGAAAACTTGAGAGCACACCACATCTGAGTGATCAAACCTGACAAAGGAGGGGGTTTGGTTTTTATGGATGAAACCAACTATGTTGAGCGAGTTAGAGCATTATTAGAGGCTGACACTTACACTGAAGTCTCACTTAATAAGATTAATGGTGCCTTTCAACAAATTAGGTCTTCACTTAATGATTTATTTATAGAAGGAATTATTCCTTTAGAGACTTATAATTATTTGTGCATGCCAACCCCAAAAACACCAACTTTTTTCGCACTTCCTAAAATACACAAAAGTATCCAAGATACACCCTTTCATCCCATTGTTAGTGGACGGGGTTCCATGACCTTTGCCTGTGCAAAACTTGTTGATCAAAAGTTTTTATACAGTTGGAAAATATTTATTCTGATTCATTGTAACAATTTATGCTTGTTGTTTTTATTTTTTACAAAACAGTTACTTTTATTTTAAGAAACAGGAACTGATGTTTTGTTTGCATTCACTATTTAAATGATGTATTTTCCTTTATTTAATGTATCTGAAGAAGTTTGGCAACATTGGCAAACGAAAGCGCTAATAAATCATTTGTTTCTAGTACAGGAGCGGACAGCCGAATTTGTCTTTTTAACCTTGTTTGAGTTTGAGTTTTCTTTTTTGTTTCAATATAGTGGTTTGTTCATGATGACAGAGGAGGCTACTTCTGCTTCACAACTCTTGTTTTCACCACTTACACCTCAAGAGAATGGTGAGATGAGTTTGGGAATGTTAACACAACTCATCAAATGTTTATCTGACCAGGGTAGATGTTTTGGCAAAAAACCTTTACCACAATTGTTCCAGGAGTCCCGGTCACCATTACAGTCCTAGCAGTCCCAGAAACCACACAAGCGGACTGCCTTCAACATCGCTTCTGATTCCGAACCCAGGGATGAGTGGTTTGGTCATTCCTTTACCTCGACAGCAAGCGGTTTCTTTGGGAGAAGTTTTAAATCCTACAACCGCTAACAACACGCAGAATACACAGGAAAGACAGAACACCAAGATGTTTCCAATGAACAACAATTCAAATTTTAATTTCAACGTTCCTTCTTTAAAGGACATACTTCACAAACCTATGGAACTGCTCACCAACAGTCTGGGAAATATGTACAACATTGAAAATAATGAAGCAGGTACTGTTCAAACTAACACTTCCATTATAGATGTTTTAAAATTCTTTGACACTAAACTTTTAAAATGTAAAAAATTACAGTTGGAAGTTGTTTATCTAGGGGAATGTGTACATAGGAAACAAATTCCCAAAGGGCTCAGGAAATGGAAGTACCCTACAGGACTGGTTAAAAATTCTTCATTTTTTTGTGAGCTATTACACTTGTTTGATGAACAGGGTTGTCAATTTTTGAAACTTCTGGTTAAAAATTATCAAAACCAGATTGACAACCTAACTAAAGAGTTAGATACTTTGGACAAGTTTATCAAATCTAATCCTGAGTTTTAAGATATAAATATGACTTTGGATGTATCTTCACTAGCATTGACCATAGCTTATTGAAGTTAAAGGAAACAAAAACACTGGCCCATGATAAATGGGATTATGAGAGAGGTACAGCGTACCCACCACCACCTTACTCTCAAAACAGCACTTTTATTAACATGAACAAACTTGACACCCAAAGTAATCGAGGTGAGCATGATTCACCAACTGATACTCAGGGTCCTTCAGTAACACATTGTACACCTCCTAGACGAAGTGAAAGAATTAAAGTGAAACAACAAACTTCGTCTAATTCCTCTACCTCTCAGGATTTTCATCATACCAATCAGAACAACTGAAACACTGGGGGTGGACGTCAATGTCGGAATTACCGACAGAAAGGTCAAAACCGCAGTTGGAGGTGACAAAACAGACTGAATCAACAACATCCAGTTCCAACACAGACATCAAAGTTATAACTAATTCCTCTGGGGACTTCAGTAGTTACAATTTTTCAAACTACACTGTTACCCAGGAACTTGCAAACCTTTTAGCCAAAGGTCTTACTTTTATCCCGAGTAAACCAACAGACTTGGCCAGGACTCTTATTGATTTTAAACTTTTTTTATGTAAACTGAATTTCAGATTTGTATTTGGAAACGGATGTTTAGCCAACAACAATTAATTAAGAATTTCCAGTCTTTTTAACCCCCCTTTGCACCCCACTTTAACATTATATGAAAAAAAATTGTGAATTAGATCTAAGACATTCCCTTAACAGACCATTTAATTCAAAGAACAACATCATGGAGAATGAGAGATTGGCTTTGGAAAACTTGAGGGCACACCACATCCAAGTAATCAAACCCGACAAAGGAGGGGGTTTGGTTTTTATGGATGAAACCAACTATGTTGAACGAGTTAGAGCATTATTAGAGGCTGACACTTACACTGAAGTCTCACTTAATGAGATTAACGGTGCCTTTCAACACATTAGGTCTTCACTTAATGATTTATTTATAGAAAGAATTATTCCTTTAGAGACTTATAATTATTTGTGCATGCCAGCCCCAAAATCACCAACTTTTTTCGCACTTCCTAAAATACACAAAAGTATCCAAGATCCACCTTTCGTCCCATTGTTAGTGGATGGGGTTCCATGACCTTTGCTTGTGCGAAACTTGTTGATCAAAAGTTGAAAGTATTTTTGGAGACTGAGTCACAAATTTGCTGTGACTCTTGGCACTTCTTGGAACAACTTAACCTTTTTGTTTATGATGAGTCTTTGAATTTCTTTACCATTGACATCAAATACCTTTACACGGTAATTCCACAGAATCTGGGTTTGGAATGGTTAAGGGACTTTTTAGTAGAAAAAGGAGCCAACAATGACGAGGTTTATCTGATTGAAACACTCTTAGAAATTGTCTTGTCTAATAATTTCTTTCTATTTAGAGAGACCTTTTATAAGCAAAACTCAGGAGTAGCCATGGGCTCCCCATGCGGGTGGAGTTTTGCCAATAGTGTACTATCCTTTTGGGAAAGGAACTTTTTATTTAAAGACAACCTGTTTAAAGTACACGCTAAATGGTATACACGCTATTTGGATGATATTTTCATCCTTTTTGACGGCAACAAAATAATGGCTGGAAACTTTGTTAAATATCTATATTCCATCACGGAATTTTTGAATTTCACTTTTGAATTCAATAAACATAAAATTGCCTTTTTGGATGTCCTATTAGTTAATGACACTCCAAATAGAAGATATCTGGCCAGCGTGTATAGGAAGCCGACCTAGTCTAACTGCTTCCTTCATTACGAAAGTTCTCACCCCTTCCACCAAAAGAAAGCAGTGGTAAAAGGACAACTTGTCTGAGCGGCAAGAATGTCCTCCCTTTACACCTCCTTTTTGATGGAAGTCAATACATTAAGAGAAATGTTTCTAAAAAGATCCTATCCTCTTGAATTAGTAGACAATGTGATACAAGAAGTGATTCCAAAAGGAAAACTGGAGTTTTCAAACCTATTTTGGACAGATCTATAGAGGAAGTTAATCTTTCCCTTGAGACATCTATTAAAATACCCCAAAACCCAACTCACATTGCTAACAGCCATTATTTATCATCTGAATATAACATCACTTTTATCACCCCTTTTTCAAACACTGCGGGTATTTTAAAAAAAAGTTTTGACCAAAAACTGGGTCTTAATCCAAACCGACCTTACCACATGTCACAAATTGGGTGATAGACCCATTTTCACCTTTAAAAGAGGACATAATTTGAAAATACTTCTGGAGAGACCTTTTAAAAAATTAGTAACTAACCCTGGTATGTACAAATGTGGTAGGTGTAATTTTTGTAAATTAATAAAAGTGGGCAAGAACCTAAACATAAATGGACAACACCTCCACATTTAAGATAGATACAACTGTGAAACTAAAGGGGTGGTTTACTTGGCTTCATTTGACAAATGCGACTGTTTCTATGTAGGTAAAACTGAGAGACCCCTGAAACAGCGCATATATGAGCACATGTATAACATTCGTAAAAACAATTCCAATAATGGTTTAGCCAGACACATTATCGAGAACAGTCAACATTGTTTCTCATTTTCCATTTTAGACAAAGTTTTTCTTGACAGGAGGGGTGGTCCGTGGTCCCTAATTTTAGAGGAAAAATAATTACTTTGGCAACTGCGGCTTAATTCTTTCAGTTTTCCCGGTCTCAATGATAATTGCAATGTTAAATATTTACTGAACCTCAAATCTTTAGATAGATGATTTGTTTAAAACATATATATTTTTATACAGTTGGAAAATATTTATTCTGATTCATTGTAACAATTTATGTTTGTTGTTTTTATTTTTTACAACACAGTTACTTTTATTTTAAGAAACAGGAAGTGATGTTTTGCTTGCATTCACTATTTAAATGACCTATTTTCCTTTATTTAATGTATCTGAAGAAGTTTGGCAACACTGGCAAACGAAAGCGCTAATAAATCATTTGTTTCTAGTACAGGAGCAGACAGCCGAATTTGTCTTTTTAACCTTGTTTTATTTTTAAGAGGGTGGCAGGCACATATGGTCAATAGTGTGTAGCTAGAACGATAATTACATCAAAAAGTTTTATGTGTATGACTGTGTCCTTTTTTTTTCTTTCTTTTTTAATATGCAATAATGGTGCAAAAAAAGGGATCAAAGCAGAGAAAGGATAACTTTAGCCATGAGGAAAATTGCTTCCTCATGGCAGCCCTTAGGACATATGGGAAATGTCTGTTTGGTAAAAGAGGGCACAAGCCAGCTGAGAGGACAAAAGCCTGGAATCATGTTGTCCTTGACATTAATGCAGTGTGGCAGAAACCACACAATTAACACAGTATAAGACAAGGGTAAATGATACGGTAGGACATGCTTGTAGCAAGGCAAGGCAGAATGCAAAGTCCCATACCAGTACTGGGGGGTCCTCCAACAATTATCCAATTAACACCAGATGAGGAGTACCATCTCTTCATCCTTAGGGGTGAGTATGACACAGACAAAGATTGAACTGGAATAATCAGGGGTAATGTGGGCACTGGCTGTTACCAATGTCTGCAGCAGAAACACTCACCTGCTTAAAAAGGTTGATTTAAAAACAATAACATATATTTATATAATGAAATGATTGCTGACGAATATTTTCATGAAATAATGACAGTTACTATTACTAGCTGAACCTTCTGCAGCAGCACAGAACAGCAATGAAGGCAGTGTGCATGGTAAATGTTCACCACACCCCCTTAATAAGCATACATTAGTGTTATGCTATTTCATTATGAGTAATCAGAAAGAAACAGTTCCACCATACCAATGAATCTGGATGATATCAACAGCAGAATGGCCACTGATGTTAATTATGATGAAACCATAACTATGTTTATAAGGCAGCCTAAAGAAAGTGGCACACAATCCCCAAGTCACACCCCACAACATGTTGACAACTCTGTAGGAAGTGACAGTGCGTCACAAAAATCGAGCACATGCTGACATTGCATTCAGGTTTATACAGGATGAACAACCATGTACCGCTTCACCAGTATCTCCAAATCCAGACAAATACTTTCAGGATGATGGCAGGTATTTAGAGGTAACAGTGTCCACAGTGATACCTTTTCAAAGAGGTGGCAGGAGCAGACATTTGTTACAGCTACCCTAGGAAACACAAAAAGCATTCGGTGCCCAGCAGTAAATGTGCAGTGACATTGTTAACATTCAGAACATGGCCATGGAGTGTCAGCTGGAAATGGTTAGAGCCCCTCAGGGTATGCATGAAGATTTCCAACACTACCTCAAAATGGCAGAGAGTAGGGATAACGTCACAGTCACAATGATGTGTAGTATGGTGGCACACCAAACATCAGTAGCCACCTCCATTTTTACACTAGTTAGGACTTATTAAACTCAAGTAGGAGTCATGGAAGGGGAAGAGGACAGGGTATTGTCCAGACCCATGGGGGCAGATCACATAAGAGTACAACTGCTTCACAGGAAAGTAATGCAACATTCATAACAGATTTCATGCAGGCCATGTCAGCATTCATCTACACTGAGCAGAACCTTTTATTTGAGGTCCCAAATATGTTCATGAAGCACTGTCAGATCAAAGTCTGCAGGGTCACCTGCCTTAGTTATGTCACAACATCAGACCAACTCACCATACAGCACTCATGACAACCCCTCTTCAAAACTACTTCTGTTGTTACATAGTCTATCCTTAGGAGACGTGCATGACTCATTTGAACTTGAACTACTGTCAATCACCTCTAACAATTCTGTAACTTACAATTTGACCTTCAGAAAGACAGTTGAAGTTTTAACTAAAAGTGCGGTGGGGGACACTTTACAACTGTATGCATTACACCCTTGTAATAGTACTGCTTAGAACCTCAGGGAACTGTGGAAAGAAATCTGTATGACATAACATGACACTGCAGTCATTAACACCAGTCCTTTGTCCATTAACATTCCTACAGCTGACAGCAACATACACCTGAAAATTATTAGTACATGACTTTTTATGGAAACACAGTAATGGGAAAATTACAGATTAAAATCAGTGTCCTGTCTTTTTAAACAAGCACTGCTGCCACTTCACCCTCACCATTGCACAAATGATATTGTTTTATCAATGAAGTCACAAATCATTGTGTATGACATCATAAAGTAATCTTATGTGCAGTACCTCAGCAAACACCATACTTTAATCTGATAAGAAGCTGCAGAATATAAAAAACACCATGACACATTTTCATTCAAATGCAATGCATGAACTAATCAATTATTGAAATATTTTTATTAATTACACCAAATGTGGACATTCAGTACATAAACACTTATGTACACCACTTCAGCAGAATGCATTTTGTCAAACAGTAATAAAGATGATTATTACTTATATGATGCCTTACCAATATTACTGAACATAAGTCAGTGAGTACTCATGTATGATCTTTATAAACAATACTATGAAATGAAGTACAATTGCTTGAATATGTGAGTTATCTAAACAACAGTAGAACATTCCTCAGATTTATTGAAAATCATTCGTATGATCAGACTGATTATTCAGATATTATAATTACTAGGAATGAAGGAGGTATTGGAAAGAATGCCATCGTGCCACATACTTCCATATAACTAGTATGCATCCCAGCATGTATTTAATAATGCGCTGAAGGACCAAGCTATGAGGAGCTCAAGATTAGCTGACAGGGACATAGATTTTGAGAATGATTTAAAACAGTTAACCATTGACTTTGATAGAAGAGGTTACAAACAATGTGATAGTAGGTCAGTATGTAATCAGGCTAGAGAATTGAGACAGACAAAAGCTAAGCCATACTTCTTAGGACACATGCCTGAAGGCATGAGAAGTGAAAGTCAAACTTTGCCGCTCTCACCCTTACTTATTCTACTGATAATACAGGGATGAAGGGAATTATTGAAAGAAATTGGCATGTGTTACAGGTAGATAAATATATAGTTGAAATAGTAGGAAAAAGACCATATGTTAGCTATAGAAGCACTAGGTCACTTAAACAGAGGCTATGTTACCCAAAAAGGAAATAGTGTTTGATACATACTAAACATGAAGTAGGGACCAAGAAATGTAATAGTTGTACATTTTGTGAATTTATAGATTCAACTAAGGTTTTTTATACACCCTGATACATGTAATGAATACGAGGTGAAGGCCTAAGCAGATTGTAATACAAAGAATCTGGTGCACCTTGCCCATTGCATAACTTGTGGGTCCTTCACTGTGGGTAAAACAAATAGACATCTGCGAGAGCGCATTAGGGATCATCTTTATTGCACCCGTAAAGGCCATAAATACAGTGCATTGGCTAAACATACTTTGGAATAGGGTGCACAACATGAGTTTAGATTTAGAATGTTGAAGATCGTACATGAAAGGACAAGGATGGGAAACACAGTAAATAAAACAGAAGAAATAGAACTTAAATGGATTATTAAGCTGAGAGCCCACTTGGGAAGGGGGTTGAATGAATACATTTCTATTGGACCAATGTTGAAAAATAGGAAGCTGAGGAAATAGTTAATATGCATAGGTTAATGTGTTTTAAACTAATGAATGTTTTTAAATATTTAGAATGCTGTTAAAGATGTTTATGAAGTGTCGTGTTTTAGTGTCAGGCTTTCATGTTGTGAATTTTAGTTTGTGTAAACTAGTCCATAACACATCATATATACCTGAATGAATAAGTACTGTAATTGGTCATTTTAAATTGAAAGGGAGGAGTGACATTATTTAAACCTGAACTGCACTGGCATACTTAAAAGTACTGTGCATCCGTTCTGAAATTATTTTTGCATAGTTTGTTGTATCTGTGCTTAGGAACAATTTATTGTTGAGGGCGAATTTATACTGGAAATAATATTAAATAACTATTATGATTTTTATTAAAATGAGAGAAAATTACAGATAGACAGTGACAACAGACAATACAACACACAACACTGCCCACAAATATCCCTGTATACATCAATTACACTCTGTGTGTTTTTTACAATAAAGGAAACACTAACCTGAATGCCATGGTCCATAGATATGGAATAAATGCCACCTCTTTACCATATGCCATGCATGAGCCTGCCACACAAGGTCACTTACTATTCCTGCTCGCTGGTCATCATTGGTCATAGTGGGACTGGAAATGGGAGCTGGAGTGACAGCATGAGTCACTTTACCACCTCACCATGCACGTTATGCAGAATGCAACATGTAGTAAGCATCCTCCACACAGTAGCTTTGTCATACTGAATGGCTCCCCCAAACTCTTCCAGGCACCTGAAATGGCTCTTCAGGAGGTTGAAGACCCCCTCAATGACAATACGGGTCTGGAACATGGATCTGTTATAGGTCTCTTCTGCATCTCCACCTGGATTTTTTACTGGTGTCATGAGCCATTGCTCCAGTGAATATCCAGCACCACCTGAAAAAACAAGAAAAAAAAAATTAGAGAAAAGTGTGGACAAAACAAATGAAAAGTGATTTAGTATTCAGCAGTGGATTTTACCATGAATAAAGTACAGTTGTGTACACTTAACATAAATGTAGATGTTCAAGTGTATTCAATGTTGCAGTCATCACACTTGGGTTATCTGCCTGAAGGTAGCCCCCAGTCAGCCCGAATACCAGAGTCTTGGGATTTATGCGTCAGATACTGTCACTTCTTCCATGACGTCAGGTTGTCAGGGGTATAAAACATGCAGCCGACATCATTACATCAGTTTTTCGTGCCCCAGATGTCAGGAGCCCCCAAAATAGGAAGCGATTACATGGTGTGGAACACCCCCAGTAAAAAGTAAATACCATTGTTATAAGATATGACCAAGAAAAAGGATAGGTAGAAAGTATAGAGAAGTCAGGGGGTGGAGGGAGGGTAACCAGGACTGCAACAGTGAATACACTCGAACATCTACATTTATGGTAAGTGTACACAACTGTACTATGTTCTTCATGTTTCACTGTTGCAGTCATCACACTTGCGTTGATTCCCAAAGCTGAGGAAGGGTCGAGGCAGTCAAGAAGCATTAGGGCTAGATATCAGGCCTTGTAAGACTGCTGTGGCAAATTCAGCTCTGGATTTAGAAAAAATAGGTAAGTGGTAATGCTTGGTGAAGGTGTGTACAGAACTCCAGGTTGCAGCTTCCAGGATGTCCCAGGTAGGGACTCCCCTGAGAAATGCTGTAGAGGTTGAGGTAGCCCTAGTAGAGTGGGTTCTGATCCCCTGTGGGGTAGGCTTTCCATGGTGTTTGTAGCAGGAATGGATGCAGTGTGATATACATTTAGAAATGGTTTGCTTCAAAATGGCCTTACCTTCTGCCCCTGTAGCAAAGCTGACTAGCATCTGGTCAGATTTTCTGAAAAGTTTAGTCCTGTCCAGGTAGAATCTAACTGCCTGTGCACATCCAGGGAGTGCAGGATCCTTTCCCCTTTATTCTGAAGATTAGGGAAAAAGGTTGGCAAATGAATGGATTGATTTAAAGTCACACTAGATACCACCTTGGGCATAAATGATGGGTTAGTCCTGAGGGACCCCTGTCTGCATGGAAGATAACGAAGGGTTCCACAGCCATGTCATAAGGGCCTGCAATTCAGACACTCTTCTTGCTGAAGTGATGGCTAGAAGTTAGGCTATCTTATAAGAGGGGAATTTTAACTCTGCTGTAGCTGCTGTTTCAAAGGGAGGAAGCGTGAGCTTCTCCAGTACAAAGTTAAGGTCCCAGGCTGGAGTGGGAGCTCTCCTGGGGGGGTGTTAAATTTTTGGCTCCTCTCAGGAACTGTTTGACCAGAGGGTGAAAGAAGAGGGGTGGCTCAGCATTGTAATGAGCTGAGATGGCAGAGGCATAAATCTTAATTGAAGAGAAGGATAGGCCTTTGTGGAGCAGTTCTGTTAGGTAATTTAGTATTTGAGGTAAGTTGGGCACGGTTGTGTCCATTCCCTGAGACTGGCTCCAAGAACAGTATCGTTTCCACTTTTCTGAATAGGATTTCCAAGTAATAGGCCTCCTTGCCTCAAAGATGACATCCAGCACCTGTTTACTGAGGGTTGCTGGTGATGTGTTCAGGGAGATGAGCCAGGCTGCTAGGTTCAGGGTTTGCAGCTGAGGATACAAAATCTGGCCCTCCTGCTGGGACAGCAGGAAAGGGGTCTGAGGAAGGTGCCAAGGTGGCACTACTGTTAGACTGCGCAAAAGTGGGTACCAGTGCTGGCATGGCCAGTCTGGCACAATCAGGATTGCCCTTGGCTTGTCCTGTCTGATCTTTATTAGAACCTTTGAGAGGAGGGGCAGAGGGGGAAAGGCATAGATTGAGAGGTTTTCCCATGTAAAGGACAGGGCATCCACTTTCCAAGCTTGGTTGTAGGGAGTTCTGGTGCAATATCTGCTCAATTGATAGAGCTGTGGGGAAGGAAAGAGGTCTACCTCAGGTACCCCCCACCTGTGGATCAGAAGCTTGAATGATTTGGGTTCCAGTTTCCACTCGTGTGGGTCCATTAGATTTCTACTTAAGTCGTCTGCCATTGAATTTAGTTTGCCTGGCAGGAATGGATTCCCCCTGCTTGTTTATGTACCATTTAACTGTGGTGTTGTCTGTCTTTATCAATAGTTGCCCTAGAAGAATAAGGTATTTGAAGGCTGTCAGTGCATTCTGTAGAGCTAACATTTCTTTTTGATTGATATGCAGGTGCATTTGCTTTGGGCTCCATTTGCCTTGAATGTATTTTCTTGCCATGTGAGCCCCCATGCATAGTCTGATGCATCTGTTGTTATGGTTTGTGCAGCGGGGGGTTGAGTGAAAGGGCGTCCCTAGTTGAGGAAGCAGGCCTCTGCCCACCAAAGGAACTCTGTCCTTAGACAGGGAATGATAGGAATCATTGTTTCCAGGTCCTAAGAATGACACCAGAGATGTTTTAAGTACCATTGAAGTTTCCTCATATGCAGTCTTGCATATTGAATTAGTAGAATTCAAGAGGCCATGAACCCTAGGGTTTGCAGTATTTTTCTTGCAGATAGCTGGGTTTGGGTGGCCAGTAGATTGAAGTAGTTTGTCAAATAAATCTGTTTTTCTGGAGTGAGGAATGCCATCTGGGAAGTTGTGTTCAAGCTTGCCCCCAGGAATACAATCTTTTGGCTGGGTACCAGATATGATTTCTTTTGGTTGATGGTAAACCCCAGTGAAGTTAGAAGTCCCTTTACAGATGTCAGGTGCTGAAGTAGCAATTCTTGACTGTCCATCTGAATCAGGCAATCATCCAAGCATGGGTAAATTTGAATGTTTCTCTGCCTGCAATATGCAATGGTTGGAGCTAGGCATTTTGTGAATACCCTGGGTGCAGTAGATAAGCCAAAGGGAAAAGCAGAGAATTGATAGTGCATAGACCCTGCTCTGAAACTTAGATATTTCCTGCAAGATTCCCTTATGGGGATGTGCAGATAAGGTTCTTTTAAGTCTAGGGTGGCTAGCCAAGAGTCCTTGGCTAACATAGGAAGCAGCTGTTGGAGAGTAAGCATTTTGAATCTTGGAACCACCAGCAATGTGTTGAGAATAGACAGATCCAGGAAAGGGTGCCAAGAGTTTTCTTTTCTGGGTAACAGAAACAGTCTGAAGTAAAAACCTTGTCCCCTTTGCTCTGCTGGGACAGGTTAAGTAGCCTTGATAATGAGAAGAGAAAGTACTTGCTTTTGGGCCTCTGCCCACTGGTTTGGGAGGAGGTCTGGCCATCCACTTGGGGTTGGCAGTGAGTGGAAGTATAATCTGTATCCTTGGGATATAATGTTCAAGACCCATCTGTCCTGGGTAATGTACTCCCAGTTTTTTGCGTGCAGGGCTAGTTTTCCTCCTAAGGTTGCAAGTACTTGGGCAAGGCATGGAAGGATGAAGGACAAGTCATTGTGATTTTTTTTTCCATAGGATGGTAGCTTACTACTCCCTGTTTTTGAGGTGGGAGCACTCCATTGTTTAGATCTGTACATACCCTGAGACTGTAGACTTAGTGGTCTGCTGCCCCTTGGTTTGGACTGAGAAGGTCTGGGAGGGACTGGAAAGGACCAGTTTTTAAAAGGCCAATGCCTACTGAATCTTGGTGGCTGTACCTGTAGGAAATCTTTAACAGTTTGCATAGATTTAGCTTTTTCCTCCATCTTTTTGAGGACTTCTTCTGCTTTAGTGCCAAACAGACATTCACGGTTTAATGAAGCATCTAGTAATTTTACTTTGACATGGTCTGGCAAGATTTGTTCCTTGGAAAATCATGGAAAAATGTATACACAAACAACTACTTAACCATCTCCTTCAAAATAACCTACTAGCAAACACTCAACATGGATTTAGACCCTCACATAGTACGACCACTGCACTACTTTCCTTTACTAACACAATAAACTGTAACCGTAATAATAACAAACTAACTGCTTCTCTTTTCCTAGACCTGTCAAAAGCCTTCGACATGGTCAACCATAAACTTCTCCTACACATACTAAACTCACTTGCCTTGGATTTTTCCTCCTTAACCTGGTTCTCATCCTACCTTGAAAACCGACAACAAGCAGTACTCTGGAAAAATTCTCTATCTGCTCTACTACCTATCTCCTTAGGAGTACCTCAAGGATCAATATTAGGTCCACTCTTATTCTCTATCTTTATTAATGATCTTCAATCATCTATCCATAACACTACCTGCATACAATATGCAGATGATTCTACCATCATCTGTACAGCTCCCACCCAATCTGAACTCCAGTCACTCACACAATCTACCTTTTCAACCGTTGAACAATGGTTCTCAACAAGATGTCTCCTTCTCAACTCCAAGAAAACAAAACTATTACTATTCTCACCTACCCACAAATCTCCTCAACTAAATTTTACTATTACTGCAGCTGACAATTCTCTTATCTCCCCAGACTCTACTACCAAACTGCTTGGTGTTACTATTGATAATAATCTTAACTATGATTGTCATATCAATAACACTATAAAAGCAGTAAATAAAAAGATAGGTTCACTGTACAGAATAAAACCCTTCCTTACTCCAGAAGCACGGACCACCTTAGCTCAATCACATCTTATCTCCACCCTACTGTATGCTTCCTCTATTTACACCAATCTCTCTAAAGGTAACCTGAAAAAATAACTACATCCTATCATAATATAGCCCGTTTTGCCACAGCATCCCAGTACAGAACTCACCACTGTAATAACTTAAAACAATTACAATGGTTAGAACTACCTAACAAGCTTATCTATCAACAACTCTTAATTACACATAACATTCTTTATCAACCAACAAAAACACCAGCTCTCAGTAACCTCCTTACTCCCTACAAAAACTTGACACAGCTGCGATCTGCCGAAAAGATACAAGTCACCACAACTAGAATTACAAATTCAGCAGGTAACTGTCTATTTTCAAACTCCATAGGGAAATATGGAATAACCTCCCCACACATTACCTCACTAGACTCCTTTCAACTTTTCAAAAAACAACTTCTATTACATCTTAACAACTTCTGGCTCTGCTCCTGTACCAATCCAGACTAAATGACTTCTTCGCTCTTCAGCCATACCTCCCTACGTAAAAATCACTATCTTTCCCTGCTATTTCAAATGACTAAATTACTGTACTGTTCTAAAAAAAAAAAAAAAAAAATATGAATATATAGCTTAGGCTATTTGTTTTTTACCTGTTTTTTTTCGCTGTATTTTCTACTACACTAAAATGTATGCATTGTTGCTTAAATGTTTAACCTTGTTTTAATTGTGGAGCTTTTCTCCCCGGGCCTCCACTGAAAATGGAAATTATCCAGCTGGACTAGCCCGGTCAACAAATGTAAAATAAAAATAAAATAAAAATTAAGCCAAGCATGCCTTCTAAGAACAGACCCAGTGACAGCAGCCCTGAATGATGCTTCTAAGGCATCAAAACCACATTGAAAAGTATCTTTTTCCAACTTGGTTAGCAGAATGCATTAACTCTTGTAAATCTTTATGTTCTGCACAATCAGGAATCAACATCATTTTCTGTTTAATTCTGTTTAATTAGTTCCATGATATGTTTCTTATACTTTAACATATGAAACTGGCAATTTAAAGCCCTGATGGAAAGAGTAGCAGAGTTATATATTTTCTTACCCCATCTGTCTAAAGCCCTAGTATCCCTGTCTGAAGGGATAGGGTTTTTGGCTGTAGTAGCCTTAATGCCTTTAGGTCCAAGGGAAATGGTCTCTAGATCCGCAGTAGGATTCTTAAATAGGAATTTGTGAGAGTCAGGTACTTTGTAGTACCTGTCAGGTTTCCTGGGAGCTGGTGGCAAAGTATCAGGGGTAAGACTGGATTGCATGAAGACATCATCTACAATTTCCAGAACAGGTGGGATAGCTAGAGGCCTGTGCTGAGGCAAGTTTAAAAATTCCCCGAGTCTCTTTTTGGACTGTGGGTAGTCCTGGCACTACCAGCGGAAATGCTCTCTGAGAGTGTGCAGGGTTTCACCAAAAGAAAAATCCTCTGGTGGGGAAGCAGAGAGAATTGAATCCTCTGCATCAGAATCCTCATAGGCAGATAAAGGTATGTCCTGGTAATCAGAATGATCAGAGTCATCAGACTCATGATTTGAAGAATCAGAAGGAAAATCAGTTATTGGTCTTTTGGAGGGGGAAGGCTGGCTTCCCCTAATTAAAGTAATAAGGTCTTCAGCCATTCTAAGCATTTGTTTCTGTGGCATGGGGGCCTGAGAATGCACTTTGTTTGTTGGTTTCCTAGGCGTAGTGTGAACTCTGGGCCTGAGAAATTTGGTATTTTTGGTTTGAAACAAAGTAGTCAGTTTAATATGAACATCAAAAGGCCTGAATACACCCTCAGAAGCTGGTGCCTGCACAGTGCCTCCAGACCCATCCAAGGTAGAGACATCCACAGGTTCCATAGTTGAAGAAGCATCTCATGGCATACCGGACTCCGAAAGGGTCTCAGTAGAGGCCTGTGAATCTGTAGAAGCAGGTATCAGGGGCTGCAAAAGCACCTCACTGAGTAGCAGCGGACTGGCAACTAGCTTAGCGGAAGCGTCTTCGGCAGTTTTGTACCTATGCGGTCTGTCTCTGCCTTTATCCTTATGCTTTTTCGGAAGATCAGTAGTCGGATGGCTTACTGAAGCCATTTCGGAATATGGAGAACGAGAGCAAAAGAATTTAGTGACAAAAATAGCCCGACGACGAATAGTTCGGGCATTGAACAGGGCACAAAACCAACGAGGAACGCTGTGGTCTGGGCCTAAACAGGTGACGCAGTAAGAATGAAAATCTCTGTGAGGTATTTGCTTTCCACTAGCAAGACAATTATTAATTTTTTCTGACATCAGTTAGAGCAAGAAAAAAGGATCCCCAACGGGGTATTTATCTTTTAGAAGACTTCAGGTCTGAAACTCAAAAAATGAAAATTTCAGGAGGTGGCCGACCGGCACTTGTAAACTGCTTCTGCTTTGGGCTCAGCAAGACAAGAAAAGCTGATGTAATGGCGTCAGCTGCATGTTTTATACCCCTGATGACCCAACATCATCAGAAATCCCAAGACTCTGGTATTCAGGTTGACTGAGGGCTACCTGCAGGCAGATAACCCAAGTGTGATAACTGCAACAGTGAAACACGAAGAACATCTACTTAAATACAATAGAAAAAATATTTTTCCACTTACCAAAAAATGACCACTGGGCATCCTACCATGCAAGAAGAGGTGACAGAGTTAGCTAGTGTGCCAGATATGGGAATCATGTCCAAAGTCAGTATACTAGGCAGAGATGTTGGTGATGCATCCCCATGTATCACTCACTACCTGCAATTGATGAAATGGTAGACCTTCCTATTGGGTACCACTCCCTCTGTGGAGCAGAAAGGACCCTAATTGCAACATGGGTGCAATCTATTACACTGAGTACCTCAGGGACAATGTGCCAGCCCATGAAAGGCATGCTTAGTCCTTGCTTGGTCCTGAGGTGACATCAAGAAAAAGATGTAGTGACCCACACATGCAAAGAGTACATCCAGGAAGTGTAGAAGTATCCTCGAGGCAGAAGCCTGTGAGATCCGCAATGTGTCTCCAGTCTGTCTCTGAAAGGTCCCTGTGGCAAGTATAGTGAGGGTTATACAAACTTTAGTGTCCAGCACACATGATTTTTGAAGCTGTTTAGTACACAGACATCCCCACTACATGACCAACATACTGATGACACCATTAATTTAGAGAAAGAGGACCATATCTTACATGTCTTTTTCCATAGCAAAAATAAATTACTTTATGAGGTAGATTTTTGCCATATCATTTATTAAAGTTTACAAACTTTACACCGTGTCTTTGCTAATATGCTTATATTTTTGCATAATTGTTCTTACTCTCAATATTTTAAACTTGTGTTTCTAAGTAGTACCCCAATTCTTACTGGAAGTGGAGAGTTATGTGTTAGTTGGTATTTGTAGGTTGATACACCTACTTTTCTAGAGCCTTTGTACCCATTTTGATTGTTTTGAACTTGATAGGTATGGTGGCAGTTAATGGAAGGGTGCATATGGTGAATGCCAGTCAGTGTGGCATAGTATATTCATAAAAATAAGCTTATATAATTCAGACAGCACTGTCTAGTGATGCAGAAATGGCAGATGAAGGCATGATCACCTATTTCCTATGAGTGATAGGCTTGTGAACCACTGTCTTCAAGTACTGTGCTACACTGGGGATATTGTCTGAGAAGCAGGAAGAGGAGACATTTATAAAGAAAAATGTCAAAGCCTCATAGAATGAGAGCTCATAAAAAGAAAAAGACAAGGAGGAATAACGGAATAATTTTAGTTTGTAAAGAGTCTTCATACCAGTGTCCAGGAATACTTTGACAATCAAAAAGCTATAACACAAATGTGTTGTATCTTTGTATGAAAATATTACATATATGACCTCCATTAAAATAAAGTAAACTATATAATGAGAATAAGTGAACAAGATGAATGCAGCTAATAGTGCATAAAATATTTCAGGTAACTCATCTAGGAAAGGACAGGAAGACAGATTCACTCAATTAGTGAATCACTAGTATGAAAACAAAGAAGGACAGCAGCTGTTCTTTACATTGATTTTTGATTTGGGTTCAAATAATGACTTATTACTAATGTAGATAAATAAATCATGAATTTCCAGGTTATGAATGCAAGCATTAGGGAGTGCTGATTGCAAACCAGATGAAACAAGAAATGCATGGCCACCTAGGAAGAAAGAAACATACTGTGCAAACATTAAAAGGGAACCAAAAATGTGCAGATGTACTTACTGAGAAACAAAGAACATTAACACAGGATGCTCCTGTCTCATGAAACATTCCACTGACTTTTTTTAAATAATATTCTGTGAGACATCACAAACTGCAAGAATGTTATTACAGGCTACATCTCGAGAAAAACTACTTACTAGTTTGACTAGCAACTGCTCTGTAGAATACAGAATGACAAAAGTTCTACAGATGATCAATTTGGTATTTTGTTTTAGAAATGTTACAGATCACAATGAGTGCATTAATGGATAATAAGCCTGATCCCATGATAAATAATGTTGCAAGTTGCTGGCAGCATGTACAAGAAGAATATACTTTACTAAGGGGTACAAGCCAAAAAAGTCAGATTAAATTCAGCAGTTTCATTTTAGGAGACAGCCAGCCACATATGCATTTCAAGTAGTTCAAAGTGGTACTCATTACAAGGAGCTTGTAGTACAAAGTGAGCAATATGATTCTGAGAGACTTTAATCATGTTGCTATTAACAGCAGCAGCACTTGCTAACTATGAAAAGCCCAAGTGTAACTATGAAACGAAAACTTTCTCTAGCTGTTGGCACATCATCTTCAAAGACTGAGATGCAATTTATTTTGTAGAGACTTTAAACTGTTACTGAATCTTTTTAGACAGTCAGTCAGTATGTTGTAGATTTGAAAGCAAGATGAATTTCAAGAGCTTGGTAACAATTTGTTTATTGATTTGAAAACAAAGTAGAACATTTTTGGAATCAAAACAGGATGCTTTGTTGTGGCAGATGTGACCATAAAGAGATAAGGTTATCTGCATAAAAGGAAAAGTGAGACCACCAAGAATCCAAACTGAATGATCAGCAAAGAGAAATATTAAAAGACTAAGTACAGGTCAAAAGAAATAAAACAACCTTAAGGAAAACAGAAGGTGAGGTTGTTTTTAAGAGGTCTTTCGGAGTGGAGGCCCTTAAACCAAGCGAGAAATCCAAAAGACCATGCACTATTCCCTTAGACTGACTAGAACAAGGTTCTGTTATGGTAGTTCAAACGATGTTTGAAGTTAACAAACTATAGGACCATTGAACATGCTTTTTTATGCCAATATTTTATCAGTTACACTGCTGAGAACATGGCTACAACAATACCTGAAAGATTGCAGTCTTGAGAAAGGACACAATATTTGGTAACATAGTTTTGGGGTTCATCTTTTCAGTCTAACCATGATAAGAAGGAGTGTGATGGGTCTATACATTCCCATCTGCATAAGATCCCCAAGTCTGGCTGTATGGATGACAAGAGCCAATTCCAAGTAGCAGGTACTGTACAGGAAGGTAAGACGAGAGGAATGACGTGCATATAAAGCTTTAGTTACTTGAAATCTGAAGTGAAGGCTTTATGCTCTAGACCTGCTTGCTGTAGTAAGTCCATAGAGGTGCTTACCTATTTAAAACTTAGTCACCTTTCCGGGATTAAAGGGAACTCTGAATCAAGAGGCTGAGGCAGAATGAGTTTGGGGTAAGGCTCATCAATAGAAGAAGGATCTGGTAGCAAGGCAAATTTGTGTCAAAATATTTCAGCCACTAAGCAAGACAATAAGAGTGGGCTATTTGGGATATGGAGTTATGCTTTTGCTAGTTTGAAGCTGCTGATTGCATGAATAACCTAGGAGTCATTGAAGGTTTTATTTTGCTGTTTTGCTTGACAAGCTGGGCTTTATATTAGCATATCTCCTATTTGCATGGGTATTTCAAAGAGCAGCATCTGTTGTTAGCTCATTTAATCATCACAATGCCCCTTCATGTTTCTCTAGGATCAGCTGAGCACTTTTAGGTGCCTACTGCTGTCTGTCATATTTACACACTGAAAAAAACTATGTTAAAGAAAATGTTGAAAAATATCAGCTTAAAACTTGCATGATGAGTAATAAAAGTGCCAGTAACACTTGGCCTTTGACTACTACAAATGGAAATATACTAAATGTTTTTCATATATTTAACTATGGAAAGGTCTTAATTGTAATATTTCAGAAAATATCTCACCAACCATAGAATTCATAATATAAAGAATCAAAATTCTCTTGAGAGCATGGTACAGCTTGAATCAATGCCGGCATACTGTAAGCTAGGTTCACAACATTATAAAATTAATATTTACAATGTGAAATCATGCTTAAGATGTGGAATTGAATGAATTGCATCACTGCTAAGATGTGTTGGAGTTGAGCAAGTTTGCTATTTCTACTTCTTGTCTAGAACTTGGAGTGCTAGAACATTTATTTGTACTATGAGTTTATAGCTTGATTTTGTCAAAAAGCTCAGGATGCAACCATTAGAAACTAGAGTGCAACCTTCCAGAGTCCTTGTACAGACAAGGATTTAATGTTAGCAAATAGTAACTTTAGTACTGCTTCCGAGTCCTATGTCTGAAGTTCTTGATGTTCTTGATGAAATAAGGTGTTCATTCATAGCTGTCTTCCCTAAGACTTTAACTGATAAGGAGACAGTTCTGTCCTCCATTGCTTTGGTGAACTTGATAAAATGCACCTGAGTTTCATCAGTGTTATACAGGTGCCCAATCAATTTGCTCTAGAAAGTTAAGAAAATGGCTGGAGTGAAAGGATTCAAAGTCACAGAAAGTTAATGACAAAGTGTTAGAATCTTGGAGTCTTTCACATGACCATGTTCATGTAATCTGGCAGTGGTTGTTTAGAGTAGCAGGAAGAATAAATACTATATAAAAAGATTATTAATTATAGGTGATAAGCCAGTCAATAAAGAAATGTTTATGAATGTGAACATCAGGCCTTGTAAGATTACTGAGTGGTTGAAAAAGACAAGGTTATTAGCTAATCAGGATAAAGAGAAGGATTAGATTTTTTTAAATCAGTTAAAATGTGGTTATCCAAAGAGTTTTTGTTTTATGTTGAGTAGGAAACAATCCTGCAGGTATTCTATTATGGTAGAAGAGGACTGTTCAAAGCTTAGATACCTCTACTAAGATTTAAACAAGTACCTTATCAGAGTTATTAGTTTTATTCATGGTGCAGATATCTAGTTAATAAGCTGCAAGGCCTTTTAGACAAACAGAAGGGTATCACAATCTATATTTTCCTCTGCCCTACCTCTGCAAAAGGTACTGCAGTAGTATACAGGTTTACACATGATATGGTAGAATTTTTTTAAATCAAAAGAATGACAGCACTGCAGAAAGAAAGCCAAGCAAGGCATGTAGTTCTTCAGTGATGTTTGATTTGATAACCAAATAAGTAGACTCGTCCACTGACCATTTCAGCCATGGCTAAGACTAGGGACAGAACAAATGGCGCAGTTTTATTGTAAGTTCATAGGTGTTTACTAGGTTAATGACCACAAGGCATTTTTAAGTATAACCATGCATCTCAAATCTCTGACAAGTTCTGATACCCTTAATAAATGTAAGCATGGGCCTGGGAGATGAACCATTTACAGGTTGCCTGGGTCCATTAGAGACAGATTAGGCACCAAATCAGGGATGAATTTCCTGTTCCCCATCCAATTGTTCAAGTTGCACTTGAATTGGGTTAGGGAGGAACTCTGTTTCACATGGATGGGGAGCCTGTTCCAGAGGCAGGGTAATCTCTGGGATATATACCTCTCTCTCTCCAGCAGGTCCTATTTATATCCCAGGAAAGGTTTAAGTGCTTAGAACCAGTAATTCCAGTGCTGTTTGTTTTGTGGATATGCAGTAGGTCCATCAGAGTGGGGTCTGACAATGCCCTGTATGTCAGGCATAGATCTCCCCTCAAAATCCTGCTGGAGACAGAATACAGGGATAGAGTCTTGAGGCAGTCTGCTTAGGACATTTCACTTAAGCCCTGTATTCTTTTAGTGAGGAACCTCTGTGGACATTCCAATTGTTGGATATGCCTGGTTAGGTACATACCAAAGGGGGCACTGTACTCAATGATAGGTCTGGTGAATGTTGAATACAGTGGAACAATGAATTCCTTGGACTTAGTTTATAAGTTCCACAACATAGAATGATTTCCTCACTGCTGTAAACACATGATGGCCAAAGGCTATATTACTATCTATGTGTGTCTCTAAGTCCCTAACTACTGTGTCAGCTCTAAGGGGTATATTGTCAAATGACAGTTACAAGGAGTGGTTAACTTCCCAAAGAATACTATTATGCATTTCTTGGCATTTAGTTTTAGTCCATGGCTCTGACACTAGTTGCGTGTCTGTGTCAGCCCTTCCTGGAGAACATTTGTGTCAGTGTGGGATTATATAGCAGCTCCTAATTTGCAATCATCTGCAAATTTAGTCAGCCAGAAACCATTGACAATGGCCCTGACTTCAGAGAAGTAAATGCCAAAAAGGAGAGGTCCAAGGACTGATCCCTGAGGGACTCCACTTGTGACTGGCCTCTGTGTAGAGGTGGAATCCCCAGTTCTAACTTCCCGGGCCCTGTCTGTGAGTCAGTTGTCTATCCACTGGGCGACATACGAGTTTGTAACTAACCTCTTGAGTTTGTCAATAATGCCTGAGTGTGGTATTGTGTCAAATGCCTTGGCCGGGTCAAGGTAGGCAATGTGAACCATTTTGTCCTCATCCATTGTTTTGCTGACCTTCTCAAAGAAGTCCACCAGGTTGAGTAGGCATGATCTGCCCTTGATGAAATAAACTGGGTAAGGTCCAGTGTCTGGAGGTTTACTATATCACTACTGATCATTTCTAAGACAATTCTCTCCATTTCTTTACATATAAGGCTAGTGAGACTTAGGGCTCTGTAGTTTTCAGGGTCTGTAGCTGGCCCACCTTTGTGCAAAGAGATGACTGTTGCTGTTCTCCATTCACGAGGCACAAAGCCTGTTTGGAGTTAAATAGCAATTCCATATACCCTGATAGGTCATGTTTCATGCTATTTAGAAGGCATTCTGGGATATTGTCTGGGCCCATTGATGCAGTGTTCTTGGCCTTAGAGATAGCATTAAGAAACTGTTCCCTAGTGATAGAAGGGGGAGTTATATTTGATGTTATTTCCTGAAGTAAGTTTGAGTGGGGGAGAGAGGGGTAAAGTTAGAGCTGAATTTATTGGCCAGTAGGTTTGCTATATCTTCTGGCTCAATATAGGTGGCTCCATTTACAATGAGCTCTGCACACAATTGTGTATTATTGCCTTTGAGGTTGCATATATAGCTAAAGAATGCCTTATGGTTGTCCTTGGCCTGAGAGGCCAAATTCACCTCAGATTTGGCTATGGTAGACTTTATTTGTCCTCTGAGTTGTTTGTTTAGTTTGACAAGAGTGCTTTTATCCTGCTAGGTGCTGCAGCTCCTCATTTTTGCCATGATTTTCTTCCTTCTGTTCTACAGCCTATTGATTTTGCGATTCCACCAGGGTGGCTTGTGTTTTCATTTAGTTCTGTACTTCTTGGTGGGTATAACTGCCTCTCTGGACCTGTTAACATGCTTGTACAGGGTTTCTGTGAAAAGTTCTACATAAGGAGCAATGTTCTCAAGGTTTACTGGGGCTTGAAATTTTGCCAGATTATCACTTAATAGCAGGAGGTTAGCCTTAGAGTAGTTCCTGAATATTCCAGGTTTAGCTGGGCTCCAGGTTTTATTTTTACTTCAAAGGAGACCATTTTGTGGTCTGACCTTACCAGGGAAGGCACTACAGTAAGGGGTGTGTGGCACTCTCCCATATTAGTGAGGAAGTGAGGACCAGATCCAGTATGGTTGCACCCCTGGTTGGTGTATTGACTATCTGGTTCAGGTGTTTGTTTACATAATCCAGGAATTTTTGTGCCTGTACATTTGGTGTTGTATAGGATTCCCAATGAATAGTGGGGTAATTAAAATCACCCATGAATATGGTATTGGGTTGAATGGTTAGTGTTTCTAATACATTTAAATACATGATGGATTTCCTGGGTCACTGAGGGTGGACCTATAGCTGGCAAGTGATATTGGATTTTGCCTGTTGCGATTTGAACATGGAGCAGCTCAAGTGGATTGTCATGTTTAACCAGCCTTGAGGTATATTTATTTTTGATGTAACTAGAGACACCACCACCTTTAGTCCCTGTCTGTGTAGTAGCTGGTCTAAACATGTGGAAGGCATTATAACCTTGCATTGCTGGTGTGCTCTCCATGGCTTTAAACCATGTCTCAGTGACTGCACAAATATCTGCATTCTCTAGGATGAAGAGATCTTCTAGGGAGTGGAGTTTTTTGTTTAGACTCCTAGCACTGAGCAGTAATACCTTTGTAGATTTTCTTGGTTTTGATTTGCTATGTCGGAAGTACTTTCAGTTTGGCAGTGCCCAAAAAGCCACTATGGGGGAAGACAATGTTTTAGCTAATATTCAAAAGCCTAGAGGGGTGAGGTGCAGACCATCTCTGTCAGAGCAGAGTGGTCTGTTGAGCATCTCCTTTGAAGCTGACAAATATTGCATCCCCTTAGAAGGGCAACAGAAACTAAGCCAATTATTAAAGTCAATCATCTTTTGTTTGCCTTGTGGCATCATCCCTGGAGAAGGTAAAATGTTACTCAGTGCTAGGCTCTTACCAGATGTATGTAAAGCACACAATTGGGGGAGAACTACAAAGATAATTAAGCCTTCTAAACTCTTCTCTGTGGGAAGATCTGGTAGAAACCACTTGTAGAGTCCAGGGATTGTACTTTGAATGCTGTCTACAAAGGGTAGAATGTCAATTGTAAGGCCTATTGAACATTATCCTTTGGATACCATGGGCATGCACAGTGTATGGATAGAGCTAAAACAGGAAAAAAAACTGTTCTTCCACAAGGCTGTTGTTCTGAGACCCAGTTCTGATTTCTTTCCAAGGCAGAATAAATGGATCATTGGGGCAGCTGCAGGGAGAGATGATGGCCAGCAGAGGGACCAAAAAAACATACATTTACACAGTAAACTTACAATGAAAAGAACAAGTACTCAAAGACATGATAAAAGAGAGCAATATTTACATATATAAATAAGTACATTATATGATTACTATTCATGATAAATGAACATCCGGATGGTTACTACTGCATAGTATATGGTCCTGAATAAAAATTGTTGTATTATTATGTGCCTAAAATCAGGGATGGCTTACTAGCTGTTATGTTTAAAGCACTGACACTGACATGTTTAGCTCTTTCATTTACAAGATAGTGTAACTGGCCTAATACCTGATGCTGACTGGCAAATTATTCCAGCTTGTACTGTTTTTCTCAAGTTTCTTTTGACTATGATTGAGTAGAATGCTGATCTGTGCAACATGCAAGAGCCTTCCAGATTGAATTTCCTGTTACAGGCAGTGGTTCTAATATTTAATCTGTGCCTTAGAAGCGGACAATATCTGTTATACAGAATTGTGTGTGTGAATATGAAAAAAGGGGGGTTGATCATGCAGTGATCAGAAACCATTTTGCTTTTTAGAATCTGAGACACCAGTGTTTACTCTTTGTAGCTACAGTAGAACATCTACATATTTATTTTGCAGTTTGAATTAATGCAGTGTTTTGACTGCATTATTGTGTTGTGACACCTCACCACTGGCCCAGTAATCAAGCAGCCTCAATCCTCACCACTGGCAACAGTGAGGGATGTGCACACTGGCAGGGTCACAAGTACAAACACAGTAAACTGCAATTTCCCTTAAGAGCACACAGAGACCGCAGTCAGTCTGGGGCTGGATGCTCCCTCTTTCTCCAGATCTCCCATAAGACTCTCCACTGGCACAACAATAGAGTTAAGATCTCATATGAGTGGCCAAGCCAAGGCTTCCAGCACCCTCTCTGGCCAACCAGTGTTTCGTGTCCCTGCTCAAGTAGCTGGCACACACACTGTTTGAGATTTATTTTACACACAAACACACACATCTGGGAAAGGCTGGCACAAGTTTACTAGCTGTACCCCTTTTGTCCAGACTATAAGTTAGTTATTAATGCCATCAGTCAGCTCTTTATCAGCTGTTTTTAGGCCCTTAACAAAGGGTGTCCAATCTTACTGTGTAATGTTACTATTAATCTAATGGTAGTTTGACCAAGAGCAAGGCTATTAGGAGTGGTCCACAGTGTCACCAAATACATATGCAAGTACTCTCAGAACTTAAATATGTCTCAAAAATATCAGCCATAATGAAAGGTTTAAATATATTTAATAATAAATAATAAAAGAACAAGAAAATACACAGTTAAATCATCACAGTAACATTGGAGTTCAAAATCACAGGCAATATTTAAAACAACATTGCAGGACAGTCTCAAATAAATAAAGAAAATGTCTAAGCTATATACTTCACTATATTCCTAACTGTATCTAAGAGAAATTACTGTACCCCAGTTAATTTACTTGCAGAGCAGTCAGACATGGTGAGTGGATGTTCTTGTCAGGTCAAAGACAAAATGCAAAAATGCCCTCCCTCTCTCAGAGAATTCTTAAATTAATATCTCAAATATTACTGCTGGGTAAGCTTGCAGGATAACATCACGTCTTGTCATCTGACTTTAGTTCCCAAGCTAAAACCCCATTGCTAGAAACTGCAAGCCTTAACATCTACATGTGAAAAATACTTACCCCTTAGATCTTTGTAGCTGCTGGAAGACATAAAACAATCAAACACTTAGAAGACAATGGAGAAGGCTCCCGAGTTTTAGACATCCTGTCTCCTTGCTGCACCAAAACCATATTTTATGGCACAGTTATAAAATAATTTAATTTCAACTTTTTTTTCTGAAGTTTTGCAAGTTAACCTTCTATGTTCCAGTTTCCACTGTGAAAATATATACATTTACACAGTTACAATAGTATATATACATTTCTGTTCTTTTCTAGTAGGGTACACTGTGGATACATCTTTAGAGTCAGTACTTTACAAAGCCTTTCAACACACACTTCTGTACCAGCAGTTTGATATACAGACAACATACAGTTCTAATACATTTGTAACCCAAGCATATGAATAATGTGGATATTCACAAATGGCATATGATTACTAACAAAATTACAGATAGCTGTCCTGGCAGTACCTTCTTCTGTCACCCCCCCCCCCCTCGAAGACTCAAGCTAGTTTTTCAAATGACCCTTGAGTAATGTTGCTTAATAGGGATGACTATCTGGGAATACATTACCCCATCCCCTGTCTTGAGATTCCAGATGCCTTGGCATTGCTGACCCCAGTACAGTGCTGCACTGTCCTATCATATGCTTGCAATCCTAGGCATACCCATAGTAATTTGGGATTTTGCTGGCTGGCTCCCTGTAGCCATAGATCCCCCTCAGATTCCTCCTGCCTTCTACTCCAAATACTTAGCACCAGGGCCTCCTATCATGGTAAGGTTTCATCATGTTCACATGGTACAATTTGTTCCCCTGCCTGCTGCCTAGCAGTTCTACCATGAAATTAACATCACTGGCCTTCCTTACCACTTTGAAGGGTCCCTTCCAAGCTGCCTGCAGTTTGTTGTGTCTGACAGGAGTGAGAATCATTACCTGCTTCCCCACAGCATACTCTCTAACTCAAGCATTCTTGTCATACCATACCTTTTTCTGCTGTTGGGCTTCTGCCACGTTCTCCTGGGCCACGCCCATGAGTTCCCTGAGCCTTGTCCTAAGGTTTAGGACATATGCCACAACAGACTCCTTGTGGAATTCACACTCACCCTTCCATTCATCACAAATCAAATCTAGAGGTTCCATCACCCTATGCCCATACAGAAAATCAAAGGATGAAAACCTGTGGATTCCTAGGGCACCTCCCTGTAAGCAAACAACAGATGGCACAAATATTTGTCCCACTCCCTCTTGAACTGGTCTGCAAATGCCTGAAGCATGGTCTTTAGTGTAGAATTTAACCTCTCCACCAGACCATTAGTCTGGGGATGGTAGGGAGTGGTCTTTAGGTGCTTCACCCACAGTACTTCCACAGACAAGCCAGCAGGTCTGACATTAAATTGGCACCTCTGTCAGTTAGTATTTCTTTTGGGAAACCTACCCTGCTGAAAATCTCTAACAAAGTATTTGCCAACTTTTCTGCCTCAATGAAGGACAATGCTACTGCCTCGGGGTATCTGGTAGCATAATCTAATACTACTAGGATATACTTCTTCCCTGTGGAACTTGGGGTACTCAGAGGCCCAACAATATCCATATCTACCCTCTGAAATGCATCCTCAATCACAGGCAAAGGCATCAAAGGAGCTTTGACCTTCTTCCTTGCATTGCCTACTTTTTGGCACTGCTCACAGGTCCTGCAGTACCCTGTTACATTTGTGGAAATCCCAGTCCAATAAAAGTTCTGCATAATACGTCTCTTGGTATGCTTTATGGCCATATGACCTGCAAAGGGAATATCACGGGCTATGGCTAGAAGTGCCAAATTGTAGGCAATGGGCACTATCAACTGCTGCATTATCTCATCCTCTAACCCTCCCTCAGTGGTCCACTCTCTACACAGTAACTCTTTGCCCCAGTATACAGATCCCCCCTTCCACTGAAAATCAGGTGCCTCACTAGCTACCTCCCTCAGGTCTTGTAATGTAGGGTCTGAGAGCTGAGCCTGTCTCAACTCTCTCTTTGTAACCCTTCCCAGCTCCCCTTCCACAGGACATCTGGCACTGTCTGACAGCGGTGCCTCACTGTCAGCCTGGGTACTACTACTCACACCTGCCCTTGCAATCACTCTGTCCAAGGGAACATCAGTACCCACTAGCAGCTGTGACTCACCTTCAGTCTCACTGCTACAGGGTACCTCCCTCCCTGAAGTAACCACCACACCAGTCCTGACTTCATGTCTGCAGTCTGTCTGGGTCTCTCCAGGTTACCAGACCCACAGGGTTGTCACCAAATATGACTGTGTGGAACTACATGCACAAAAGGTACTGCACTATCAAAATAATTCCCTATCAGGACATCTGCAGGGATATCCTCAAACACTCCTACTTGCTTGCTTCCTTTTCCACCCTCCCAGTCAAGGTGAACCCTAGTGAAATGTATTTGGAATGGCGTCCCTCCTAAAGGTCTGACTGGAGTAGACTGCCCAAGCAATTAGTGTTCCTCTTTAACCATTACATACTTCACAATGGTTAGGTCAGAGACTGTGTCTCTCTTAGCAGTGGCCTCTTTCCCATTTACTAAGACAGGATATAATCTCTTGTGGTAGTTTGGTATCCTTGTTGTCTCCAGACAACTTACTGCTGGCATTCTGTCATTCCCACTTACTGGCTCTCCCAGCTTTTGTTCTCCACCTTGCCTTCATGGACATCTATATGCTACATAGTCCCACTGGTTGCATTTAAAACATTTAACCCTTGGTCCTGGATGTGTACCTGGACTAGTGGCTTCCCCTGCTACTGGTGGACTCTGTTGGGGCAGTTTATGCTGCCCACCATGGGTTCTGTTAGTCCCAGGAGCACCACTGGGTATCCCTTTCCTGTGCAGTGATGCCCGGCTTGCTAGGTATAGGTCTCCCTTCTTCTCCAACTTATCTGCAGTATTGCATTGCCTATCTGATAACCAGATTCTCATGTCCTCAGGCAAAGTGCTAAGAGCTTGTCCACTCAAAAGGTCAGGCAGCCCTTCAAAACTGGTGGCCTGACCCCCACTCACCCACCTATGAAAATAAGTGTGTATATCAGCAATATATTCACACACACTTTCATCTGCCTTTCGTCTATACTAAAGAAACTTTTTCCTATAAGCTTCAGGTGTTAACTTAAAGCACTCTAATAGATAATTTTAACAGTATTATAATTTAAGCAATCCACATCAGACAATTTAGAAATAGCAGTTACAGCTTTACCATGGAGTAAGGGGGTCAGGAATTGTACCCAGAGCACTTGGTCAACATTATACTGTTTACATGCCCTTTCAAACATATGAATAAAACTGTCAAAATTATCCCCCCCCCCTCTGTAAATTGTGGATGAAATTTACTGACCTTTGTTGCTTCTGGGGTTCAGTTACTCCCTCCCCCATTACCTTCATGATCCTGGCGAAGAGTCAGTATCTCCTTCTCATGTTGCCTCTCCCTCTCATTCTCATCAGCTTCCAGGTGTCACAGTTTCTCATTTTCCTCAGCCTCCAGATGTCTCCGTCTCCATGCAGATTCTATTTCTAAAGGTATGGCCTCTAGTTCAAGTCACTTTAATTCCAGATGGAATTTTAAGTCCTGTGTGAAAAGGTTGAACTGTCCATTTTCTGAGAGTTATACCTCCTGGTTGGCCTCCTGGTTGCTGGTCTGTGATGCACCTGTGCCCAAAGCTCCAATCATTTCTGCTGCTGTAGTCAGGTTAGCATGCACTGGTCCTTTGGCCTGGTACATCTCAGCCAACTGGCTCCTTGTCACCTTGCCACACTAGTCTGCTGACATCTTTGCCTGCTCTCCCTGACTAACTAAGCTAACAAAAAATAAATAATAAATAAAAATATTGTGATATGAAACTCTGAATGCTCACTGTGTGACTGATTGAGAGTACAAACACCTTCTTGGGTGACCATTATTTACAGGCTACAGGAGTTCAATATCCACACCACTGAATCCTAATATGTGGTTATCCCACCACTGCCAACCAATTAATATGCAACACCCCACCACTAGCCCAGTAATCAAGGAGCCTCAATCCTCACCACTGGAAACAATGGGAGGCAAACACACTGGGAGGATAACAAGTACACACACAGTAAAGTCCAATTTCCCTTAAGAGCTGACAGAGACCACAGTCAGTCTGGGGCTGGTTTCTCCCTCTTTCTCCAGATCCCCAGTAAGACTCCCCACTGGCACAGCAATAGAGTTAAGATCTCAGCAGAGTGGCCAAGCCAAGACCTCCAGCACTCTCTCTGTCCAACCAGTGCTTTGTGTCCCTGCCCAAGTAGCTGACACACATACACTTTGAGGTTTGATTTATAGACAAACACACACCTAGGAAAGGAGGGCACAGGTTTACTAGCTATGCCCCATTTTTCCCAGACTATAAGGTAGTTATTACTGCTACCAATCAACTCAGCTACTTTAAGGCCCTTAACAAAGGGTTTCTAGTCTTACTGTATAATGTTAGTATTAATCCAGATGGTAGTTTGACCAAGAGCAAGGCTATTAGGAGTGGCCCACAGTGTCACCAACAACATATGAAAGTACTCTCAGAACTTAAATATGTCTCACAAATATCAGCCACAATGAAATGTTTAAATATATTTAATAATAAATAATAAAAGAACAAGGAAATACTCAGTAAATCATCACAGTAATATCAGAGTTCAAATTCACAGGAAATATTTAAAACAACATTCCGCGGTGGTGCAGCGGTAGCGTTGTTGCCTCACAGCAAGAGGTTCTCCCGTTCGATTCTCAGCTGGAGTGCAGGGAGTGCCTTCTGTGTGGAGTCTGCTTGTCCTCCCCGCAGTTGGGTGGGCGTTCAAAAGACATGCGTAAATGGGCGTGCCTTCGTTGAAGGTTGAACGTCGAGCTGGCACCTCGGCATTCGTGAAAATCTACTGCCAATCATTAGCGGACCTGAGTTCCGCTGTGGTGACCCCTAACCAGGAAAAGCCGAAAGACAACAACAACATTGCAGGACAGTCTCAAATAAATAAAGAAAACATCCAAGCTATACTTTGCTATATTACTTACTGTATCTAAGAGAAATTACCGTGCTTTAATAAACTTACTTGCAGAGCAGTCAGATGTGGTGAGTGGATGTTCTTGTCAGGTTAAAGACAAAATACAAAAATGCCCTCCCTCTCTCAGAGAGTTCTTAAATTAATATCTCAAATATTACTGCTGGGTTAGCTTGCAGGATGACATCACTTCTTGAGACCTGACATTAATTCCCAAGCTAAACCACCATTGCTATAAACTGCCAGCCTTTAGCATCTATATGTGAAAAATACATAGCCCTTAGATCTTTGCAGCTGCTGGAAGACATAAAACAACAAAACACTTCTTACAAGACAATGCAGAAGGCTCCCTAGTTTTAGACCTCATGTCCCCTTGCTGCATTGAAACCATCTTTTATGGAGCACTGGTGTCTACATATGCACAGAAATTGCATCCATTGCAAAGGAGAGTACCACAGTCATTCACAGCACAAGCATGTGCTACCCCTGGTTGTGGCTGAGGTCCACATAATATTGTCTTCAAATTCTTTTTATTTTTAAAACTGTACTTTGGGGTTAAAACTGTACTTTGGGGTTTCCCCCACTAACCGTTTAACCTCATCATCGGCACATAAAATATTCCAGTTCCTGCGGTAGATCTCCTGTAGTGCCTTAACATTACTGGAATAAGTAACTGACATCCTCATACATTGAGCAGTATCCCTTACCATAGATGATGGCAATACAGCATCAGAAAAATAAGGTCTCCCCTCATAATTCCTACTATCCAGAACTTCTGTTAAAACGCCTTGAAGCTCATTATCAGCATAACCCCTCTGTAGGAACCTTGTTCTAAGCTCATCAAGCTCACCCCCAAACCTATCTTGGTTCGCTGTTAATCTAGATGTTCTGAGTCCTCGCCCCCTGACAATGTTCTTGAAAATATGCTGGGGGTGCATACTTGTTCTATGTAGGTAGCTGCTCCTATAGCAATCCTTCCTATGTATCTCAATCTCAAAACAGCCATCAGACCTCTGGTTCACCTTCACATCCAGGAAATCAACCCAGTCAAATGAACTCTTCATCGTAAACCTCAAAAAAGGGGTACTTCCATACAGATGTAAGAAGAAGGGTGCAAAAGTAGATTCATCTCCCTCCCATAAAAGGAAAAGGTCATCTACAAACCTCCTGTAAAACTTCAGGTGCTTACCATACTCTCCCATAAGATGTGCCTTCTCCCAGAAGGACATGACAAGGTTGGTATAGCCATTGGCACAAGAAGTGCCCATGGCTACGCCATCTAACTGCTTATACAATGCACCCTCAAACATGAATAGGTTGTTCTCAAGAATGAGCTCCATGAGTAATGAAAGGAAATCAATGCATTGCCTACCATACATACCATCCCCTAACAAATACTCTCTGGAATACTCAACTCCCACCTCATTGGGGATGATGGTAAATAAGGATTGTACATCCATAGTAACCAGCAAAAGCCTACTTGAATTCTCATACATACTAGTAAATGAATGTAGGTCCCTCAGGAACTGTTTGGTGTCTAATAAAATAGTGCTGTTCCTTCTAAGTACAGATTTCAGATGTCATTCAACATAAATGGATAAAGTTTCCATGGACTAACCCCTCCCCGACACAATGGGTATCATAGGTGGCTGCAGTGAATTCTTATGAACTTTAGGGAGACCCTGTACTATTGGAATCACTGGGTTCTTGACAATGAAATAATGAAACAAATCCAAGTCAATGATATGGCATTGCAAGCAGTCATACAGAGCATTATATATTGAAGCATTACATCTCTGAACTTGCTGAAAATCAACCTTAGAGGAAAATTTAATATCATCCAGCATATTAAACATAGAATCCCTATAAAAAGAATAGTCCATTACTACCAGCAACCCTCCTTTGTCCGCCGGTCTCATGAAAATCGAGGCATCATTTTGTAAACAGTCCAAACTGCCCTTTCTTCTTTATTGAGATTATTAAAACATTTACCAGAACCATTAGTGTCATAAAGATTATATATTTCTTTGATGCAAACTTTCTCAAAGGCATCTAATACTGTATTGTTAGCAGAAATATACCCACTCAGTTTCTTAAAAACATTAATACCAGTAATATCACTAGCAGCTTCACCAAATTGCATCTTTAACATTATAGTAAAAAAACAGCGTTCGCATCAACTGTAGAACCAAATGAATAATAAACAGCTTACGCCTCTTGCTATGTAGTCTTGGGAACCGGCACCAAGTTCCTTCAATGGTAAAACCAAGGTACTAAGCAAAAAAAATTTTGCACTCGTAAAATAATCCAAGATTTATTTGTAAAATGTCACAGTTAGTTTAGCGCTTTCACCTGTATACACACCAGGCTTCCTCAGAACTAGTTCTGAGGAAGCCTGGTGTGTATACAGGTGAAAGCGCTAAACTAACTGTGTCATTTTACAAATAAATCTTTAACATTATATTACGTGTAAAAGCTTTTAATTCTAGCACATTGTCAGTTACTGTCATTTTATTAGCTGGAATAAATTACATACCTTTGTTCAACACCTTGCTTTCAATCTCAGTCAATGCCCTATGCAAAATATTCCATACTAGCGTATGCTCCCTTGTTGCCACATCTTGGTTATTTTTATGTTATGTGCCTTTAAATGAAGGTGGGGATTCTATCAATTGAGTTGTTCTGAAATGGTATAAAATGGGGGCTTTGTTCTGTTTTTATTGTCTGATGAAGTGGCTTAGTCCACAAAAGCGCTCACATTTGTCTTGTGTGGAATAAATTGCTTTTATTTTTCTACAGCCGTGGCCTGTTGCTTCATTTGGTTTTTTATATGACAAGGCAAAATATCTTTAGCTGAATGGCTGCATATCTACAATCTGTTTTGTTTTTTGTTTCTTGAATTAAAGATGGTATAATAGTTAAGGTAGTTAACTCAAAGATACAAGGTAGAGGGTTTTATTCTCACCTTTGAAGAGAAACTGGCGAGGCTTAAAATGGCCTGCAAGGGCAGCTAGCTTAGTACTTGCCTATAAAGGAGGATCAAATAGGAGACCTAGGTACTTGCAGGACTGGACATGTTCTAGTTGATTTCCTTTTGAATCAAGCATTTTTTATAGTTTCTATGGTTTTACAGTTTTTAGGTTTTTATTGTAAGTCAGTTATTTTCAATCCAAATTTATAATCAGCCAAAGTTATTTTGTTGGCTCTGTTTTTAAGGAGTAAATGGATGGTTCACATCTTAGTATATGAATATCATTAGTATATATAGTGAGCAACTTAGTTGGGATTACATAGAAAAGATAATTTATGAACAGAGAAAAAAGTAGGGGTCCAAATGCTGAGCCTTGAGGAATCCCTTATGTTGGATGTCTATATAGTAAAGTGTTTATTCCCAGACAGGACACTGATTGTTCTGTTTGTAAGATAGGTTTCCAAACCATTTGGCAAAAGGCCCTTCAAAGTTTGTTGTGTTTGTAAGACAATATGATGGATGAATAACACAATCAAAAGCCTTTTCTGAGGTCAACAAAATGCCACTTGCTAATTATGATTCTGTCTAATGCAAATGCTGTCAGCAGAGTATATGATGGTCAGGATGTTATGTCTTTCCCAAAACCCATGCTGAATTCCTGATTATAATCTAGAGCTGTTGATAGGTTAGATAATACGTCAGTAGATTATATTTCCAAATGTTATTTTTTATGGGGCAAAGACTGACAATTGGGTGGAAATATTGACAATATATTGGTACTGTGATTAAAGTGAATGTCCTGAGAGTGTATTGGGTGTTGCGATTAAAGTGATTTTCCTCTGGGTGCATTGATGCAGTGATTTAGGACAGGAGTATAACAGTGGCATAGTTACACTTTTCGGACAGTTTATCCGTAGTTAATAATAAATTAAACATATGTGCAAGTGGTTTCGAAATGCTTAAGGCACCCATGTAAAGAATCAAAGGATGGATGCTATAAGGATTTAGTCTGGGTTTATCTAGGAGGTTTGCTAAATATTTTTTGTATTGTTTTAGAAGAAACATTTCTAAAATAAAAGTTTGGAGGATGAGTGTGAAGCTTGAATAATGAAGCATAATGACGTGTGACATTAGGAGATGAATTATCATTTTCTGTATTGTCTTTATAGAAATTAGTGCCTGTAAGTTTTTTGAGGTAGAAGAATGGACAGAATCAACATTTTCTATATACCTGATAAATGTCCGGAATAGCTGACAGGCTGTTTATATGTGTTTATTTCTTAAAAAATAGAACTCATATCACTCCTATGATGCCATAACTTTTGGTTCATTTCTTTCCCAGCTCTTCCATTATATTTTCTTCTTCCCCTTCACTACTCTTCCCCCTCTTTTTCCCACTGCTTGAATATTTCTTTCCTGCTACCCCATATTTTCTTTTCTTATTCATTACTACACTGCACCTCTACTCTTCCTTTTCTTATCACCGATCCCACCTTATCACCTCGACACAATTTTTTTTCATGAACCCATATGTACTCTGCTGTTTAGCCTGTTCAGCTCTTATAATGCCATTTCACTTAATGCTTATAACCTAATTCGATAATAATTGGCAGTTTTCTTCTTATTTGTACCTGCTTTTCTATTGTATCTCCATTATTGTGTATGTGCTTTACTGTATGACCATGTACTAAATTGCTAAACCAAGTACATGTCGAACAAGTGTACTTGTCATATATTGTCAGATTATTGTATTTTTGTATCTTACTATATAATCTTTTTTGCAGAGCTTTGCTTCCACAGCTTTATTAAAAAGGGGTCTCATAACCCAGTTGGACATTTACAGAAAATAAAATTAATAATTTAATTAATTAATTAAATGTTATTTCTTTTATTTTTAGCCAACAGCTTTGTATTAGAGTTAGAAATATATTATAAACTTGTGGATCTAAACTTGCTTTTCATTTAGTCCATGCTTTGCTATTTGATTTAATTTCCTTACAAATTTCTGCTGCTACCCAAGGACAAGGTTCACTTTTAAGTCTTTTTGTGGCCATGGGTAAATTGTATCAATAATGTTTTGTATTATTGAATTAAAATTTTCAAGTTCCTTGGAGGGATTGTTTTGCTGACAAATTGTAGTCAAGGTGATAGCACCGAGGTCTGAGTCAGGCAGTCTTCTTTTGCATCTTAGAAAGCTCTTGATGTCATAATAACAGGACAAAGTGATGTTGGTGTTACTTTAAATGAGAAAGTGCTGAACTTGGTAGATAATCACTGAGTGAGTTTAATACAGAGTTGACCACCTTACATTTGTGTGGCATGCTTGTAATTACCAAGTCCAAAATGATTATATTATTACTTTGTAGAATGGGTCTCATACCTTCACAGTTGTATCAGGTAATTAAGTGAGAGTGCTCTATTTAGCTGAGTCTTGTTTCATGCTGAAAACAGTTTCTATCCAGTTGTTGCATGTGTCTGGATAGATACATATCAAAGGATGCATTATACTCAATGAATAGCCTAATGAGGGATGAGTAAAAGGGAACAATGCTGACATCCCAAGATCTAGACACAATCCCTTTGGTTATAAACTGTATAAGCAATATAGAAGGGCTTTCTTACAACAATGGACACATGTTGGTCAAATGTTAGGTCACTATACAGATATATTCACAAATCGCAAACAGCTAGGTCAGGTTTTGGGGTGTGTTGTCTGTGTGGTAGTTCTCTGGATTAGATGACTTTTCAAAGCATACAATAATGCATTTTTTGGCATTTAGTTTCAGTCCATGATTTTGGCACCAGTTATTTATTTGGGACAACCCCCCCCCCCCCCCCCCCTGCAGGAAGGTCAAGAGATTCAATGACTTTTCCTAACTTGCAGTCATCTGCAAACTTTGCCTTTGGCATTATCTTTTACTTTAGAGAAGTAAATGCCAAACATGAATGGTCCCAACACAGAACCCTGGAGGACCCCACTGGTGACTGGCCCCTTGTGGAGGTAACTTCCCCTATTTTGATTTCCTGCATCCTATCTGTGAGCCAGTTGGCAATCCAGCAGGTGACATAGGGATTTATTCTCAGTTTATTTAACTTTTCTACTGTGCCTGAGTGGGGAATTGTGTCAAAAGCTTTGGCAAGGTTGAAATAAGTGGTGTATACCATTTTGCCTTCATCCATTGCTTTCAAAAAAGTCCACTAGGTTGAGTAAACTTGACTTACCCTTGACGAATCCAAACTGAGACAGGTCTGGTGTTTGGAGGTTCCTATGTCCTGATTTATTAATTCCATGGTAAGTCTTTTCATGGCTTTGTATATGAGACTGCTCACACTTATGAGTCGGTAATTGCTGGGTCTGTGGAAGGACCTCCCTTATGGAGGGAAATAACGGTAGCTGTTCTCCATTTGCTTGATACAAAACTTGTATGGAAGCTGAGATTGAACAGTATTGTTAGAGGTATAATGTGAAGAAGTAATCAGTATCTGGAGATATGTATGTTTATAATTTTGAGGTTATTTATATAATTTAGTTGTGGGTGAAGCATTAGTTGTCTATCTGGGAGTGTGAATGGAGAAGAACATGGAAGGCTTTCATTTAGCACAGGAAGCTGGTAGTACCATTAAGAGACTGTTTTACAGTACATTTCATGGTGCAAGTTACTAGTTTTAGCATTAGTATTAGTTTTGCATGACTATTAATTTAAGTATTAGTTATAAAGTTATTTGGGGTATGCTGTGTTTTAGGTGAAAACATCATAAATTTACTTGTACTGTGATTCTTGAAATGGTAATAATGCTATTTGCCCATTTATTAATAGGGTTTTAATAATAGCATGAGTATGATTTGTCAATTAGATTGTAAGTAAAGTAGCTAAATACATAAATCACTTTACAGATGTAGAAATGAAAAAGATTTACTGATATACATAAATACAAAGAATACCTATGATTTATAGTAGAAATATTCCTAACAGACAAGCCAAGCCTTCAACTGTATAAAAACATAAAGACACAACTGCTGCGACAAGGAAACCAGTAATAACAATTCACAAAAGTCTTTAATCCAAGAGAAGCAATAAACAAGATAAGTGTTTTTGTCCATGCTAATATGCAAACTTCTTCAGATAAAACACCATAGTTTTGACACATTTAAATATCCAAACATTCCCTCCCCAATTCCAAAAATTGTTGATGTCACTTCCTCTCTCCAAAAGCAGAACCTATACAATATAATTTAAAAATCTATGGACATAAAATCTTATAGTGATGTAACTAATACAAAATAAATTATATAAATAAAGTTAAGAAACATTTCTAAAATACTTCATAACTAAAACATCCCTCATTAACAGCCAAGCAAACCAAACGGGAACTGAGGTTCTTTTAACATAAATAATTACTAGGTATTTACAAATGATTACCTTGTAATTATTTTAAAAAATCCTTTGAAACTTTTTTTTTTTTAAGTCAAATATAGAACGTGATACCATTAACAAGTGTTAGTGGAGTTTCCCAAAACCATGAAATATTCCTATGTGCTTTAATTGTAATGTCTATAAAACAGGACATGATATGGTTGTAGAACAAATGTGCACTGAAGCTGTATTAGTATAACCTAAGAAGCTATTTATGTGATGTTAAGGTGCAGCTATTTGCTGCTGTTTAATTGTAGTATTGTCTCATTCTTGAGAGGGGAGCAAGTGACTGTGGTAAAAATGCATAGCCCAGTCCCTTCTATGGGATTAATCAGCCAAACCACTAAAAAGGGATTATAATGAGGGTTGGCCATTACTTGCTGCTACAGGCTAGAACTTCAGGGAAAATGACTGCCTGAAAACTCAAAAATGTGGTTAAAAAATTAGGCAAGGAAAGCAGAGAGGATGGATGAAAAAATAGGGTTTTAGTAGCCTTCTGGTGTAAAAGTAATGTAGATAATGGTTATATGGGCATTCTCTAAACACTGACCAGCTCAATGGAACCATTTTGCTGCTCACACTATCTCCTTTCAGGATCACAAGATTTTCAAATCAAGACTTGAATACTTTATGGGAAACAAAGGCAATGTATTTTTTTTAACTTTGTCATTTTTATTGTTTAATATATAATACAATTTTCAGCAATACTGTCTTACATAGATATTTTTCCATATAATATACATTTCACAATTACCTACCTAATTATATACCCTATTTGTCAAGGTACTGATAACTGAAATAAATGTCAGTTTTATCCTAATTCAATAGACATAATTTGTTAATTTCTCTGTTCATTCATTCCTCAAGTATAGGTATAATCTCCCTCCATAAACTGGGCCTTAACAGTTCTTCCCCTATGTTTCTCCCCCTTACACATTTCACAATGTATCAATCACTAGATTGAAAGTTCTGGGTACTACTTTTCTATCCCCTTTCATTTTCAGAACGTTATCTCCATTTCATTATGATGTACCTTATCTCTAACAATTGCTTTGCCCACACGTATTACTAAACACTCCTATTCCACTATAGCTACCATTTCTTCTGTCACATCACTAACTTTTGGCATATTACTTGACAGGTCTATCTATCACTTAACTCGTTCAAGCCTATAGTGTCTTATTTGCATATTTCAAGTGAATGCCAATAAATTCCTTATGTATCCAGAGCTTTCTGAGGTCTGGCTTTTTAACTAGGTGACTTACCAGCTAATAATATGCAGTGTTAGAAAGGACAAGGGCATATTAATAAAATGGAACTGAAATTGTTAATATAAGATGTCCTGCAGTAGATAATAAATCACTATTTGCACTTATGTTTCATATGTTCATATTTATGTTCATATTTTTATAACTGAAAAAAAACAGAGAAGACTAGTGGTCTTAAAACTTTGTTGTTGAACTCAGTCACAATAATTTCCAAAAATCATGAAACCCAGGTAGTGTTCCAAAGCAACAATTCTTTATTCGTCACAGACAAGCAATCCTCAGTAGCAAAATATCAGAAATATTTTAAAAATGTTAAAAATATCAGCTTTTATATACATAAAAGTAGGTGTGGTAAATATATGTATTGTTTAATTTTAAACCAACCTTTTAAAGACAAACAATATAAAGAGGGCTATAAAAGTGCATTTTAGAACAGTAAATACCCACCCACACATACTATTACTGATTAGCTCAAACTAAATCCTAGTTAAGGAAAACACTACCTATTTGCAACCCAAATTCCAAACTCAGGTATTAAGAAAAGCATAAAATACACATAAAAAGACTTTTAACTAAAATTACTCTCGGCTACATAATGCAATAAAGCCTTCATCAGGTCTGTGACAGGAACTAAAATAAAGAAAAAACACATATCAATCTACCTATAACCTAATATAACTAGAACACTATAAATATAAAAATATATCTATCTCATAACATCATCTAGTAAATATCCATCCATGTCTATTAGTGTGCATAAAAACTAAGAAATTAACAGCTCAGAAAAAAAATGTCAGTGTTAAACTCTGGTATTGTGCCAGGGCAGTTAAATCTGCCAGTACTAACCAGCAAATAACAGCAGCACAATTAACAACACATTTACTTCTGCCTGCTGTCTGTTTAGGTAATGTGTCCCTGCCTTTCTGTAATATACCAGTATGTTACTGCCTTTCTGACAGTGCCCACTAAGTGTGTAATGGCTTTGAAAGATGGCGAAACAGCACTTTTTTCTTTTGTAACTAGTAGTACATGGAGCTGGTAAAGCTACGTGAACTACAAAGAATTAGGACCAGGTCTTATTTCTTAGCCCGTTATTCTGTGTTCCAGCCACTGATGCCAAGATTCGCCTTTCAAGCTTCGTTCTCAAGGTGAATTTCTTGGCATCCATGTCTCAAACACGTAATATGCAGGTTATGATCAGCAACCTACTCATAATCCTCTATATTATAAACAAACAATAGGGCTTTGGCCTTGCTTTCACAATATACTGCTGTGTGTTATATTTCACTTTATCTGTAGGCTGCATCTGCCTTTGGCCCAGGTCATGACTGAAAAAGCTGAGTTCTATCAGTTCACTTAATAGGTAATCAAATGAACAAACAAACAAATAAATAAGCAAAGAGAAGTTATTGTGCAAAAGTGAATTAAACTCAGAACACCAAGGAGAGTGCAGCCATGGCTTTTTTCTGTCAATGCAAAGTATGCTCCTATTATTGGTACAAACCAGAGTCGCAGCTGCAATGTATGGAACCTTGAAGCTAGTAGCATTTGGAAACTGTAGTGTGGCACCAGTACGTAAAACCATTAAGAAGGCACTTTTACCTGAAATGAATAGCAGAAGGCTATGTTTTTAATACAAAGTATAGAGCAGTGTGATCAAAAACTTAAAATGAAATATTTCTTTGTCTCTGAGACTTCAGATTCCACAAGAATGCTGCCAATATAATAAAACAGTTCAGCACTTTTGCAAAAAGAAAATAATGTTTTGGAGATGCTTACGAAGCTTAAGAAAAGAGCCCTGTCAACCAGTAACCAGCAGAAAATGTAGCAATAAAACAGAAAAAGACAGAAATTAAGCTATGTAAATAAAACGTCACTTATGTTGATCAAAGTGATTACAATTTATACTGCTGATTTTTTTGCACGGTTTGTTATTTTAAAAGTGCCTACTGCTTGGCAACACAGATTTCACCTCTGATGCATAGACAGTATTTTCATTTTCTGCAAGATAATCAGCAGCTGCAGTAATTGCTATCTGAGTCAAAGCTAGATATGCTGCCTTTTATGTTGTAACTCTCACCCATCTCCTTAGAGTATTTATACTTTTCCTCGAGTGTCTATATGCTGCCCACCCCAGTTTATATGGTTGCACCCTTTACCTAAAAGCATGATATTAGAACATCTATTTCAGAAATGAACAGTACTGCTCTGCATTAGAAGTAATCAGTTTTTTTTTTCTGTACATAAAAAATATGTTAATAGTTCAGTGCTTATAGAGTCCATTACTTTAGAACAGAGTTCATGCCTCGAATATCTGACTTACAGTAGCTTACTTAAACAAAATGTTTCTAGCTCCTGTATCAATCCCACAGTACACTGACCATCCTGTGTATAATGTGCTTCACTTACCCTCTTGTAGCACAATATGAAAAAGTATTTTATCACCCTGGTTGTTATTCAAGCAATAACATTTGTAAGATCCAATTACAAACTACCAATCAGTTATACATGTAGTGTGTTATACAAAAGTAACAGTGTTAAACTTATTTTATATATAACAAATGCAAATGAAGATGAAACAAAGTTCAAGTGAGTGGTGCTTCTGAATAGCTTCTCTGCTTTAGTAAGATACTGTGTGGGAAAGAAAGTGTACGTTTTGATCAAAGTATCACAATGCTCATTATACATACATGACATACAAGCAGTCTCCCACACTTGTCAGGAAGTATAAATTTACCATGTCTGTGATTGTACGAATAAAACTCTGTCCTAATAAGATCTAGAGTAAATTTCATTAAATGTCTTTGAGAGAGAAAAGGTAAGGAGAGGATTACAGTTGTACAGATTACCGAGGGCAGGATGTCAGGTTATTGGGATGAATGGAGTTGAACAAAGTATGTGTGCTGGATGGCATTCATCCTGCAGCACTCAAGGGATTGGTCAGTATTCTGTGAGGCTTTCTAGCTAAACTGTTACACACATAAGGGGATACAGGATGTGTGCCATGGGGCTGAAGGACAGGCACACATTAAATGGCCATAAACGTATCTGACAGACTGACACAAGAAATTACAAGCCAAATTTTAAATATCACACTTGAGAAAGCTGTCATTAAGTCTATACAGGTTATACTGAAAAAAGAGACTGGTAACTTTTGAAATAGAAATGCCTGTATGCTAGGAATTAGCTGTTATGTTTCCTCAAAGGATTCACTTGTCTAGCACTTGCACATACTATGCCTGACCCTGCTAACCTGCTAGTTTCCCTGGTCAGCTTTAAACATTGTAACCTATAGTGCTCTGCACAGTGAAAATTCCATCAGTGAGATCATCCTTGAAAATTTAGTCAAGAGGTTTCATCATCTTAGTTAATAACATGGCATTCTTAGCTAACAACATAACATGTCTTGAACAAGTATTCAAGGAAGTGACCAAGTAATGGAGCTAGGCCCTTGTGCTAACAAAATGTTACTTGACTGTTTTGGGTTAAGCCAAAGAAGTGGCCTTTTTTGTTGGTCCTTCTCCCAGTGTCTGCCAAGCATAAACCCCCTCTTTCTGATTCAACGTGCACGCCCTTCCCTACTCGTCACTGTAATTTCCCATCTCTCCACAGGTGTTCCACATTTTTCAAAGAAGATAAGCCCTATTGTGGCTTTACCCTATGGCCACTGCTGGTGTAGACCATGGAAGGAGCCATCATCCAGGCAGACATAGAGGATAGATGGTTTTGCCAGACCCTAACAAACCTTGGATTATATCCTCCCACCATCCACAGAGAGTTAACTAGGCACCCAGAATGTATTCTTCTAACACCTGGACTCATTTTTGAACCTGAGTCATCTGCAATGCAGTTTTGCTGGCTTGTAGCAGGACCCTGCCAGGACAGCCTTGTAGAATGCAATATCTGAGAGACATAGTGGAGTGGATGTCCTGTATTTGTAGCTAAGAAAGGCTTTTAAATGTTTGCTACACTGAAGGGGTAATATATGCTGAGAACTGCAAGCTGGGATCAGGACCAGCCTTAGGTAAACTGGCACCCAAGGTAAAACGGCTCCATGGCCCCCATTGCCCATCTCATCCTGACCTACTCACACCATACAGATTACTTTTTCCTCATAGTTTGCCTTACTCTTTAGCTCTTCCCTACAGTTATTCATTCATTCATTCATTCAACATGTTCTCCAAAGACAAGGCTGCACTCTGATAAATGTAGAGGAAATAACTGCATCTATCCACGAAGGCTCCACCTGCTCTGAGGTGCATTTTAGAGTTTTTTAAACAACCTTTTTATTCAGTAATAGCCTAAATGAAATCCATAATCAAAGGAAGAAATTAGTGCTACTCTTTAAAGTTATTTTTCTGCATCCTTACAATACACTGTAACTGACTATGCCTACCATGTAATACCTTTAGTAGAAATAAATGTATTAAGCCAAGGCTGTCCCCAGAAGTTGCAAGGATTCTTGATGCTCTGATGTGCATTTCAGAGTTTTTAAACAATCTTTTCCTCCAGTAATTGCCTGAATAGAAACCATGATAAAGAAAAGACATTCAGTTTTACTCTTTAAAGTTCCTTTTTTTGCACCCATTCAACACTAATACAGCTCAGCAGGCCCCTTGTGTTGCCCTGCAGAGTCCTACAAGTGGCCGAGAGACAAAAGAGAGACTTTGGACTTGATTAAGTATTGTTTTTGCTTGTTGTTCCCTGAAACGATAATCCCACCTAAAACATGGCTTTTCAGTGCTTCTGTGGATCCCTAGTGATATCTGCATTGCTTACTGTACTTATTTCTTTGTTGCATTTGAAAAAAGTTACTGTTTTCGTTTTTGCATTTAAGTTACCTGTAACACAGTCGCAGGCTACACACTCAAGTGTGCTAGCCTCCTCTGTGTATTTAAAGTAATTTAAGCTCTGTATTTCTGTTGTTTCTGAAAAAAAAAAAAACACAAAAAAACACCTTGTTTTCCTGCCTTTCCGAACTAGTCTAGTCCAGTTTTCAGGCTTTGTTGAATCCAGGACTGTGGTAAAGGTTCCTGTGTTGTCCATATCATACTTGGATAATTAGGTGGCTTCCTTGTTCACTGTGAGAGAGGGAACTCTGAGCAGCCTATCTGTCCCTGTAGGAGTGATCTTAGCCCAGCAACTTGTAGCTCATTGGCCATTTTGGGCTAATTTCTATCATTTTGATCTCCTTGGTATAAAAAACGCTTAGCGCGGTTTTGCGCTTGTATACAGCTCAGCAAGCTCCTCGTGGTGCCCTGCAGAGTCCTACAAGTGGCCGTGAGACAAAAGAAAGACTTTGGACTTGATTAAGTATTGTTTTTGCTTGTTGTTTCCCTGAAACGCTAATCCCGCCTAAAACATGGCTTTTCAGTGGTTCTGTGGATCCCTAGTGATATCTGCATTGCTTACTGTACTTATTTCTTTGTTGCACTTGAAAAAAGTTACTGTTTGTCGTTTTTGCATTTAAGTTACCTGTAACACAGTCGCAGGCTGCACACTCAAGTGCGCTAGCCTCCTCTGTGTATTTAGAGTAATTTAAGCTCTGCATTTCTGTTGTTTCTAAAAAAAACACAACAAAAACTCCTTGTTTTCCCGCCTTTCTGAACTAGTCTAGTCCAGTTTTCAGGCTTTGCTGAATCCAGGACTGTGGTAAAGGTTCCTGTGTTGCCCATATCATACTTGGATAATTAGGTGGCTTCCTTGTTCACTGTGAGAGAGGGAACTCTGAGCAGCCTATCTGTCCCTGTAGGAGTGGTCCCAGCCCAGCAACTTGTAGCTCATTGTCCATTTTGGGCTAATTTCTATCCTTTTGATCTCCCTGGTATAAAAACTGCTTAGTGCAGTTTTGCACTTGTATACAGCTCAGCAAGCTCCTCGTGGTGCCCTGCAGAGTCCGAAAAGCTGCCGAGAGACAAAAGAGAGACTTTGGACTTGATTAAGTATTGTTTTTGCTTGTTGTTTCCCTGAAACGCTAATCCCACCTAAAACACAGTTTTTCAGTGCTTCTGTGGATCCCTAGTGATATCTGCATTGCTTACTGTACTTATTTCTTTGTTGCATTTGAAAAAAGTTACTGTTTGTCGTTTTTGCATTTAAGTTACCTGTAACACAGTCGCAGGCTACACACTCAAGTGTGCTAGCCTCCTCTGTGTATTTAAAGTAATTTAAGTTCTGCATTTCTGTTATTTCTGAAAAAAAAAAACACAAAAAAACTCCTTGTTTTCCTGCCTTTCTGAACTAGTCTAGTCCAGTTTTCAGGCTTTGCTGAATCCAGGACTGTGGTAAAGGTTCCTGTGTTGTCCATATCATACTTGGATAATGAGGTGGCTTCCTTGTTCAGTGTGAGAAAGGGAACTCTGAGCAGCCTATCTGTCCCTGTAGGAGTGGTCCCAGCCCAGCAACTTGTAGCTCATTGGCCATTTTGGGCTAATTTCTATCCTTTTGATCTCCCTGGTATAAAAACCGCTTAGCGTGGTTTTGCACTTGTATACAGCTCAACAAGCTCCTCATGGTGCCCTGCAGAGTCCTACAAGTGGCCGAGAGACAAAAGAGAGACTTTGGACTTGATTTGCTTGTTGTTTCCCTGAAATGCTAATCCCGCCTAAAACGTGGCTTTTCAGTGCTTCTGTGGATCCCTAGTGATATCTGCATTGCTTACTGTAATTATTTCTTTGTTGCACTTGAAAAAGTTACTGTTTGTCATTTTTGCATTTAAGTTACCTGTAACACAGTCGCAAGCTGCACACTCAAGTGCGCTAGCCTCTTCTGTGTATTTAAAGTAATTTAAGCTCTGCATTTCTGTTGTTTCTGAAAAAAAAAACTCCTTGTTTTCCCACCTTTCTGAACTAGTCTAGTCCAGTTTTCCGGCTTTGCTGAATCCAGGACTGTGGTAATGGTTCCTGTGTTCCCCATATCATACTTGGATAATTAGGTGGCTTCCTTGTTCAGTGTGAGAAAGGGAACTCTGAGCAGCCTATCTGTCCCTGTAGCAGTGGTCCCAGCCCAGCAACTTATAGCTCATTGGCCATTTTGGGCTAATTTCTATCCTTTTGATCTCCCTGGTATAAAACCTGCTTAGCACGGTTTTGCGCGGGTTTGCGCACCACGCATCACTGTTTAGCTGTGGTTAAACTATTCCAGGCTCCACGAAGTCTGCACTTAAGTTTTTCCCTTGAAACTTGATACACTTCAACCCAGCACTAGAAATAAGGCAATTTAAGACCGCCACTTACTAAAATTCACGAAAACTAGCACTAGCTTACAGCTGCCACTTCAGCCCTATACTCAGGAAGTATAAGGCTCTTTACTCATCCAATCAGCAACACAGTCCAAACCATCTATTCAGGCATGTTCAAGGGACAGCTTCAGGTGTACTCTCCGGTCCAACTGGTGAATCTGGGCATCCTGAGGCAATGTTACAATTGCCTCAATGTACACAGACAACCCCATCCTCCTCCCAACCAACACAAACATATGTGAGAGATGTAGCTACACAGCCAAGCTGGAGGCTAAGCTCTCTCAACCCATGACTGGATCATCCAGTCACAAGGAGAAGGGCAACACTAGCACCACATTACCAGACTCACATAGACCAGCCATAGCTGCACCAGCAAACAACTCTCAGAAACACGCAAAATCATACTTGGACGCTCTAAATAAGAACCTGCCTAAACAACAGAGACCTCCTAAGCATACACCCAAGCAACCCCCACCCCACAACAGAAACCAGGTAACACATACATCACATCATCAGTGTGCCAAGCAAAAACAGCCCCTAAGGCTAAATAACACACCTAACACACTAGTAATCAGTGATTCTATCATCAGGCACACAGACTTCCCAGTTACTAGACTGAACAAGGAGAAGGTTACCATAAGCTGCCTGTCGGGTGCCAGAATCCACCACATAGCACATGCACTCAGGCCACTTCACAACAAGTACAGATATGACTCTGTCATTGTACATGTTGGTGTATATGACCTGAGACGTACCTCCCTGGACTACATCAAAAGAGACATTGAGGAGCTCTCTGACCATGTAGCCCAGGCTGGTATGACTCTGACTCTAAGTAGCATCCTGCCCTCACCAAAAATGATGCCAGCATACGAAGAAAAAATTATCAGTTTCAACAATTGGTTAAACTACTGGTGTCATTCAAAGGGGATCCAGTACTTGTCAGCCTGGGATGACATGCTTGACAAGCCACGTTGCTTCGCCAGAGATGGCTTGCACCTGTCGCCCCTGGGCTTTCGAATACTGGCCAAGACTCTTGCCACTCCAATACTGCCATTTTTAGACAAGGCTCAAAAGACAAACCCTCCTCCATAAACAACAATAATAAACAAAAACTGAGGGTAATGCTGCTAAATGCCAGAAGTCTAAACCTCAAAATGCACGCACTCAAAGGTCTCCTTAGTATGGAAGAAATCGAAGTATGTGCAGTGACAGAAACCTGGTTCAAGGCTCCAGAGAGCACCCTAGCACTACCAGGCTATAACTCCTACCATACCTTTAGGTCCCAAAACCAGGACCGGAACACAAAAGGAGGGGGTGTGTCCATATTCATCAAGAACACCCACACCTCCAGGCTAGTAGCACAGCACGCGGAGTCTGTGACCATCCAAGTGCAATTGACAGCGGGTAAATTGACTGTTCAATTTATGGCTTGCTACAGATCTCCCACCTTGTCCCAGGACCCTCACGCAACATTCCTAAGAACACTAGAAAGTATGAAGATTCTACCCAACACCATGCTACTGGGTGACTTCAACTATCCATTGACTGGGAAAACTACTCAAGCTCAAACGCCCTAGCCCAATGCTTCCTTGAGTTTATAAACTCAAAAGCCCTGGAACAGCTGGTCACCACTCCCACGAGAGGTGACAACATACTGGACCTGGTCATCACCAACATGGGGAACCTATGTTCCACACCTGATGTAAACTCATCATTGGTAAGATCAGATCACAAACTAATCACACTGGATATCCACATCCCGACCCCCCCCCCCCCCACAGTCAAGGAAATCAAGGTAAAAAACTTCTCTAAAGCCAACTTCACACTCCTCAAGACCGAGGTGGGAAGTTTCAAAGCTCCCAATCAAATGAAAAATGATGACCCATCAGCAGAATCCTTTACAAGCGCATTCTATGAACACCTTCAAGAATGCATGGACCGAGCCATCCCAAGTAAAACCAAGACCAACTCCTCAAAAAAGAAGAAGCCAGTCTGGTGGACCCTGGCCATAAATAAACTTTACAACAGAAGGAGGAAACTCCTGCAAGATAGAACAAAATCCCAAAATAAGAAGGCATCTCTGATTAACATCAGTAAAACACTGCACTCCCTCATTAAATTATCCAAGGCCAACTTCGAAAGAAAAATAGCCAATGACTCTAAGGATAACCACAAGGCCTTCTTTAACTATGTCAAGAGTCTAGGGGCAAACTCTCAGATATGCTCCGGCTAGTTCATAATGGCCATAAATACACAGAACCAACCGACATTGCCAACATCCTGGCTGACAAGTTCAGTGCAAACTTCACCTCCCCCCTCCACCAAAGGGGCTAGCACCCATCCCAGTAGAATGTGGTGCTCCAGATATCTCAGACACACAAGTAAAGACAGCCCTTGCAAAAGCCAAAAACACAGCATCAATGGGACCAGATGGTATCCCAGGTTGTGTGAAGATGAAAAGCCCACAGCTACCAGGACACCAGATTCGGGCAAATAGTAGCACAGTACAGTACAAAATTAGTAGAGCCAACTGAAAGTTAAAATGTTGAGTTTATTCCACAAACCGAACCACCGTAGTGTTAAGCGCTTTCACTCAGTAAATACCAAGCTTCCTCAGAACAAGGAATAAAGACATAACACCTGTTAAATAACATCAGGAAATCACCTGACTCATATCTACAGCCAATAAAACCTTTGCAATTCTTTTAAAATTGTACAAAACATTAAAAATTTGTTAATATGAAAAAATATATGATGTAATATGAAGGAGTATACCACAAAATAAAATGATCTAATTCCAAAAACAGTAGTATGCAACAACAGCCACATTAGTTGGGATATAAAAATGTAACAAATAGATACATGTGTAAAAATAACACCATATCCAATTGAGTTGTCAAAATAATACTGCAGTTTTCAAGAATAATAATGATAAAATCAAAAATAAACATGTCATAAAACCATACCTCCATGTTAACCACAAACCCCGGCATCAATGTTGGTGTTGTACCAAGGATTATAAATGGGCCACACTAAGTTTTAAAACACTACTAATACTAATGTTGTCATTCAGACCCGGGGCCCTACCCACGTCAAGCCTCAATTGCCAGAGTAACTCTTTGTACTCTAATCTTGATTCCCAGTTGCCTCCCATGAGGTCTAGAGCCACATGTTCTAAAACCATAAATTTAACATCCATTTTATCACAAACAAGAGAATGTTTGAAAAAAGCATTAGTATCCTTACCCTTGGATACATCATACATGCCTGCCTAAACAACAGAGACCTCCTAAGCACACACCCAAGCAACCCCCACCCCACAACAGAAACCAGGTAACACATACATCACATCATCAGTGTGCCAAGCAAAAACAGCCCCTAAGGCTAAATAACACACCTAACACACTAGTAATCAGTGATTCTATCATCAGGCACACAGACTTCCCAGTTACTAGACTGAACAAGGAGAAGGTTACCGTAAGCTGCCTGTTGGATGCCAGAATTCGCCACATAACACATGCACTCAGGTCACTCCACAACAAGTACAGATATGACTCTGTCATTGTACATGTTGGCATAAATGACCTGAGGCACTCCCTGGACTACATGAAAAGAGACATTGAGGAGCTCTCTGACCATGTAGCCCAGGCTGGTATTACTCTGACTCTGAGTAGCATCCTGCCCTCACCCAAAATTATGCCAGCATACGAAGAAAAAATTATCAGTTTCAACAGTTGGTTAAACTACTGGTGTCATTCAAAGGGGATCCAGTACTTGTCAGCCTGGGGCGACATGCTTGACAAGCCACGTTGTGTCACCAGAGACGGCTTGCACCTGTCGCCCCTGGGCTTTCGGATACTGGCCAAGACTCTTGCCACCCCAATACTGCCTTTTTTAGACAAGGCTCAAAAGACAAACCTGCCTCCATAAACAACAATAATAAACAAAAACTGAGGGTAATGCTGCTAAATGCCAGAAGTCTAAACCTCAAAATACACGCACTCGAGGCTCTCCTTAGTATGGAAGAAATCAACGTATGTGCAGTGACAGAAACCTGGTTCAAGGCTCCAGAGAGCACCCCAGCACTACCAGGCTATAACTCCTACCATACCTTTAGGTCCCAAAACCAGGACTGGAACAGAAAAGGAGGGGGTGTGTCCATATTCATCAAGAACACCCACACCTTCAGGCTAGTTGCACAGCACGCGGAATCTGTGACCATCCAATTGCAATTGACAGCGGGTAAATTGACTGTTCAATTTATAGCTTGCTACAGATCTCCCACCTTGTCTCAGGACCCTCATGCAGCATTCCTAAGAACACTAGAAAGTATGAAGATTTTACCCAACACCATACTACTGGGTGACTTCAACTATCCATTGACTGGGAAAACTACTCAAGCTCAAACGCCCTAGCCCAATGCTTCCTTGAGTTTATAAACTCAAAAGCCCTGGAACAGCTGGTCACCACTCCCACGAGAGGTGACAACATACTGGACCTGGTCATCACCAACATGGGGAACCTATGTTCCACACCTGAGGTAAACTCGTCATTGGTAAGATCAGATCACAAACTAATCACACTGGATATCCACATCCCGACCCCCACCCCCCACAGTCAAGGAAATAAAGGTAAAAAACTTCTCTAAAGCCAACTTCACAGTCCTCAAGACTGAGGTGGGAAGTTTCAAAGCTCCCAATCAAATGGAAAATGATGACCCATCAGCAGAATCCTTTACAAGCGCATTTTATGAACACCTTCAAGAATGCATGGACCGAGCCATTCCAAGTAAAACCAAGACCAACTCCTCAAAAAAGAGGAAGCCAGTCTGGTGGACCCCGGCCATAAATAAACTTTACAACAGTAGGAGGAAACTCCTGCAAGATAGAACAAAATCCCAAAATAAGAAGGCATCTCTGATTAACATCAGTAAAAAACTGCGCTCCCTCATTAAATTATCCAAGGCCAGCTTTGAAAGAAAAATAGCCAATGACTCTAAGGATAACCACAAGGCCTTCTTTAACTATGTCAAGAGTCTAGGGGCAAACTCTCAGATATGCTCCGAGCTAGTGCATAATGGCCATAAATACACTGAACCAACCGACATTGCCAACATCCTGGCTGACAAGTTCAGTGCAAACCCCCCCCCCCCTCCACCAAAGGGGCTAGCACCCATCCCAGTAGAATGTGGTGCTCCAGATATCTCAGACACACAAGTAAAGACAGCCCTTGCAAAAGCCAAAAACACAGCATCAATGGGACCAGATGGTATCCCAGGTTGTGTGAAGATGAAAAGCCCACAGCTACCAGGACACCAGATTCGGGCAAATAGTAGCACAGTACAGTACAAAATTAGTAGAGCCAACTGAAAGTTAAAATGTTGAGTTTATTCCACAAACCGAACCACCGTAGTGTTAAGCGCTTTCACTCAGTAAATACCGAGCTTCCTCAGAACAAGGAATAAAGACATAACACCTGTTAAATAACATCAGGAAATCACCTGACTCATATCTACAGCCAATAAAACCTTTGCAATTCTTTTAAAATTGTACAAAACATTAAAAATTTGTTAATATGAAAAAATATATGATGTAATATGAAGGAGTATACCACAAAATAAAATGATCTAATTCCAAAAACAGTAGTATGCAACAACAGCCACATTAGTTGGGATATAAAAATGTAACAAATAGATACATGTGTAAAAATAACACCATATCCAATTGAGTTGTCAAAATAATACTGCAGTTTTCAAGAATAATAATGATAAAATCAAAAATAAACATGTCATAAAACCATACCTCCATGTTAACCACAAACCCCGGCATCAATGTTGGTGTTGTACCAAGGATTATAAATGGGCCACACTAAGTTTTAAAACACTACTAATACTAATGTTGTCATTCAGACCCGGGGCCCTACCCACGTCAAGCCACAATTGCCAGAGTAACTCTTTGTACTCTAATCTTGATTCCCAGTTGCCTCCCCTGAGGTCTAGAGCCACCTGTTCTAAAACCATAAATTTAACATCCATTTTATCACAAACAAGAGAATGTTTGAAAAAAGCATTAGTATCCTTACCCTTGGATACATCATACATGCCTGCCTAAACAACAGAGACCTCCTAAGCACACACCCAAGCAACCCCCACCCCACAACAGAAACCAGGTAACACATACATCACATAATCAGTGTGCCAAGCAAAAACAGCCCCTAAGGCTAAATAACACACCTAACACACTAGTAATCAGTGATTCTATCATCAGGCACACAGACTTCCCAGTTACTAGACTGAACAAGGAGAAGGTTACCGTAAGCTGCCTGTTGGATGCCAGAATTCGCCACATAACACATGCACTCAGGTCACTCCACAACAAGTACAGATATGACTCTGTCATTGTACATGTTGGCATAAATGACCTGAGACGTACCTCCCTGGACTACATGAAAAGAGACATTGAGGAGCTCTCTGACCATGTAGCCCAGGCTGGTATTACTCTGACTCTGAGTAGCATCCTGCCCTCACCCAAAATTATGCCAGCATACGAAGAAAAAATTATCAGTTTCAACAGTTGGTTAAACTACTGGTGTCATTCAAAGGGGATCCAGTACTTGTCAGCCTGGGGCGACATGCTTGACAAGCCACGTTGTGTCACCAGAGACGGCTTGCACCTGTCGCCCCTGGGTTTTCGGATACTGGCCAAGACTCTTGCCACCCCAATACTGCCTTTTTTAGACAAGGCTCAAAAGACAAACCTGCCTCCATAAACAACAATAATAAACAAAAACTGAGGGTAATGCTGCTAAATGCCAGAAGTCTAAACCTCAAAATACACGCACTCGAGGCTCTCCTTAGTATGGAAGAAATCAACGTATGTGCAGTGACAGAAACCTGGTTCAAGGCTCCAGAGAGCACCCCAGCACTACCAGGCTATAACTCCTACCATACCTTTAGGTCCCAAAACCAGGACTGGAACAGAAAAGGAGGGGGTGTGTCCATATTCATCAAGAACACCCACACCTTCAGGCTAGTTGCACAGCACGCGGAATCTGTGACCATCCAATTGCAATTGACAGCGGGTAAATTGACTGTTCAATTTATAGCTTGCTACAGATCTCCCACCTTGTCTCAGGACCCTCATGCAGCATTCCTAAGAACACTAGAAAGTATGAAGATTTTACCCAACACCATACTACTGGGTGACTTCAACTATCCATTGACTGGGAAAACTACTCAATCTCAAACGCCCTAGCCCAATGCTTCCTTGAGTTTATAAACTCAAAAGCCCTGGAACAGCTGGTCACCACTCCCACGAGAGGTGACAACATACTGGACCTGGTCATCACCAACATGGGGAACCTATGTTCCACACCTGAGGTAAACTCATCATTGGTAAGATCAGATCACAAACTAATCACACTGGATATCCACATCCCGACCCCCACCCCCCACAGTCAAGGAAATAAAGGTAAAAAACTTCTCTAAAGCCAACTTCACAGTCCTCAAGACTGAGGTGGGAAGTTTCAAAGCTCCCAATCAAATGGAAAATGATGACCCATCAGCAGAATCCTTTACAAGCGCATTTTATGAACACCTTCAAGAATGCATGGACCGAGCCATCCCAAGTAAAACCAAGACCAACTCCTCAAAAAAGAGGAAGCCAGTCTGGTGGACCCCGGCCATAAATAAACTTTACAACAGTAGGAGGAAACTCCTGCAAGATAGAACAAAATCCCAAAATAAGAAGGCATCTCTGATTAACATCAGTAAAAAACTGCGCTCCCTCATTAAATTATCCAAGGCCAGCTTTGAAAGAAAAATAGCCAATGACTCTAAGGATAACCACAAGGCCTTCTTTAACTATGTCAAGAGTCTAGGGGCAAACTCTCAGATATGCTCCGAGCTAGTGCATAATGGCCATAAATACACTGAACCAACCGACATTGCCAACATCCTGGCTGACAAGTTCAGTGCAAACCCCCCCCCCCTCCACCAAAGGGGCTAGCAGCCACCCCATTAGAATGTGGCACTCCAGATATCTCAGACACACAAGTAAAGACAGCCCTTGCAAAGGCCAAAAACACAGCATCAATGGGACCAGATGGTATCCCAGGTTGTGTCTTACACGAGCATCAAAATTAACTAACCCCCCCATCTCAAAACACTATTCAAACTCAGCCTCTCTACAGGCTATGTCCCCAAAGAATGGCGTACAGCAACAGTCATACCACTCCACAAAGGTGGTGCCACAACTGACCCTGGGAACTATTGCCCTATAAGCTTGACTAGCTTGGTCTGCAAAGCCATGGAATGCATTGTCATGGAGCTCATTAACAGGGACATTGGGAACCTCCAGACACTGGACCCCACCCAGTTCGGCTTTGTTAAAGGCAGATCTTGCCTCTTGAACTTGATCGACTTCTTCAAAACAGTCACCAAGGCCAGAGATAAAGGGAAGGTGGTCCACACAGCATATCTGGACCTCGCTAAGGCATTCAACACCATCCAACACTCAGGAATCATAGACAAACTCACCAGCTTAAATATCAACCCCCATGTCACAAGATGGGTTGCCAATTGGCTCTCAGACAGAACCTACACGGTAAGAGTGGCAGGCGCCATGTCTGACTCTAAACCAGTCACAAGCGGAGTCCCACAGGGGTCAGTCCTGGGACTCCTCCTGTTCGGTATATATTCCTCTGAAGTACAGGCAAATGCGGAGAGACTGCGGCTAACCAAGTTCGCAGATGACTGTAAACTGGGTGCAATAATTGACTCTCCAGCTGACACAGACATCCTGCAAAAAGGTCTCTCAGAGACAAACACCTGGTGTCAAAGTCACGGCCTCAAGCTAAATGCCAAAAAATGCATAGTAATCCCATTTGGGAAAAACAAAGTACGTACAAACTACCACATAGATGGGAATCCACTAAGTACAGAAGAAGTAATTAGGGACCTGGGTACCCAAGTAGATAGCATGCTCTCCTTTGAAAACCACATAGCCAAAATGGTCAGGAAATCCTTTTATGTGGCACACCTGATCACAAAGGGTTTCTCATCCAGATTCAAGGAGGTGATTGTGCCCCTTTACTCCTCACTCATTAGGCCCATAATAGAGTATAATGCCCCATTTGGGATGTACCTCACTAGACACCTGCAACAACTAGAAAGACCACAGAAGTACCTCACTAAGAGGATTAAGGGTCTTAAACAATTACCCTACGAAGCACGACTAAAAAAGCTCCAGCTCTTCTCAGTCGCTTACCGTCTGCTCAGAGGTGACCTATGCCTGACCTATAGGGCCATGTCAAACCCTGAACTAATGGACATGCTTCACCTCAAAAAAACGAGATCCCTCAGAACCACTCGTTCTACCGACTTGAACCTATGCACAACAATAAACAGGACATACTGGAGGGATAGATTCCTGTCCCAGCGACTCCCCTCACTCTGGAATAGAATCCCAATCCATATTCGACAGAGCTCCTCTCTGACCCTCTTCAAGAGAAATCTTGATGAGTGGATGGGTAATCGTAAGTTCTACCCTGGGATCACTTCAGGAGCCCTGTTAGACAGAGGCCCAGGTTACTAATATAATGGGGAGGTGAAAGCCTTCACTCTGTGGCTAGGCTTATAAATGCCCCTGGGCAGATAGCCTAGTACTTACCTATGAACCTATGAACTCCATAACTGACCAAGATTACATTATAATAACTAACTTAAGCTGGGGGGGGGGGTTGGGTTGGTAGGCTACCAGAATCCATATGGTTGTGGATGCTCTGAGGTGCATTTTAGAACTTTTTTCCAACCTTTTCATCCAGTGATGGCCTGATCAAAAAATCATATGTACGGAAAAGAAATTCAAACTTATTTATTTGAAGGAAGAAATAAATAGAATCCAAGTTTTAATGCTCAAAGCTGATCAAGCACTAGTTCACAATATACTGAAAAAACAAATACTTGTGAGGCTATATAAATCATATCTAGGAATGCAATACACCTCCCTACCTCCCCTCAAAATACATAGTCACTTTCTGTGTTTCCCCCTGTGGTGCTAAATTGGAATGAAAATTAAGACACAAATGCCCACAGCCATATATTTCAAGCCATTGTTAATATACATCATGTGTCTTTATCCTCTAACCCCTAAAGGCAACCATCTTCTGTGCACCCTTATGATGCCTGATTTGAACAAAACAAAAAACAAACAAAGCAGAACATATTTGCTATCAGGCATGGTTAAACAGCATGATTCTTTACTCTGCCCAGAAGATAGCCATCTCTATATGCATCATATGTTTGATTGTGAAGATAATGAAAAAAAGATTGCAATAATGTTTCCAACTTGTTACTTCTGCAGACAGTTTAGTTCTCCTATATAAGCTACAGAGACCCTCTCTGCAGTCATCTGATGTTTGGGAGGAAAGTTAAAGTAATAATGACCTCACCACCTCCAGCCCAACACAAGATATAGTGACCTCTGAGATTTGTGAGGAATGTTAAAGAAATGACATTTTCTGAAGACCCCCAGACAAGTACAGAAACCTTCTGTGTACATCCATTAGCAGAGCTGGTTTTAGACGTGGTTAAGCTCAGTGCAGGGTGACTTTTATGACCATGTCAAATTCCACTTATACAGCCTTAGTGTGTGGGGGATGGCCATTTTTTTTTTTTTTTGAGAGAGAGAGATGAGCAAGTGACAAGAGAGTTGGTTACTTTCATCTATAATACCCCAAACAAGCAGTTGTAGCCATTTATATGTACAATTCAGATGTCCAAGAGTGATAAAAGAGGATGGCCATGTAATGTATTTCACCTTTGTTCCAAACAGTTGTTACACATTAAAATATTGTACATGCTTCACATAAATCACATTAGTCCTGCAAATCTAAAATAATAAGCAAACAGCAGGCAGCTAGTCATTTTCTCCAAAGGCAGGCAGAGTAATTATACCTACTCTTGTTTGTCCATATCATGTGCCCAGTTCTCACAAGTGCACACAGAAAGACAGCCAACCCCAAACCCTGCAACCATCACTTATAGCCACTATGTCTGTTGACTACATAATATTCTTTCTCCTCCACACAAACAAGTTGGCAACTTAATACATTAAAGTATTCAAAGTTGCCCCACACAAACCTCAAAGCCAGAAATAGTACCACAAATATTTTGTTGATCACTGCCAGTATCACTGTAAAAGTAATAACAACACTTATCTCACCACCATCTTTAGTCTCATTGCACCATTCTTCTGATCCCCCCAAAACATCTGCAATATATTCTTGATTTTGTCTCATATTTTGGCCTTTGTCCCTCATACATATTTTCATTTTTTGTTACATTGCTGGCAATTACAGTTAGTCAGTAAAGCCAGGCCTTGGAGATTTAAATTTATTTTTTCCATAACTCCTTTACTTTGTCCCGTTTCATACCTACATTTGTACATTTTGAAGTCTCTACTCCATGACTTCACAACGTTCAAGTCTAAAATCATGTGACAAGAGTTTCTAGTCAACTAAAGCTGGAGCACCACCCCAGTGGAACCCCTGCTGTCACATGGGTGAATTTTCTTTTAGCAAGGGAAATTTATTTATTTACAAGTTCATGGGTAAGTTCTAGGCTAGCTGCCCTTGCAGGTCATTTTAAGCCTAGCAAATTTCCCTTTTGGTGCTTGAATTAACCTCTCTTATTTGCTGTTAGATTGGCCTTACCCACCCCACTGTTGGTAATTACATATAACCCCTAATAACAATAACTAGGATCATACCATAGGTAATTCAAAGGGACCCATGCATGGAACAAAGGATTTAGGAGGTGCCTCTGCCCATTAATAGTACAGGGGGCAGTCCTAGGATAAATTTTCTGTTTACCATCCATAGATCAACCATAGATCCAAGTTGTGCTTGAATATGGACAGGGATGAGTTTTATTTGTGGAATCTGTTCCAGAGCAGTGGTATCCTCTGCAAGATATACCTGTCCCCTCCAAACCATTCATAGATCCAAGTTGTGTTTAAATATGGACAGTTTGTTTGTGTCTTTCGGCTTTTCCCAGTTAGGGGTCGCCACAGCGGAACTCCAGTCCGCTAATGATTAGCAGTTGATTTTTACGTACTGGCTTGCCAGGCCTGATGCACAACCTTCAACGAAAGCACGCCCATTCACGCATGCCTCCACGCAGATGACCCTCTAGCTGAGAAAGCTTTATTTGTGGAGTCTGTTCCAATGCAGTGGTATCCTCTGCAAGATATACCTGTCCCCTCCAAACCATTCTTTGGATGTTGCAGATGAGGTTTAGATCCCTAGACTGAGTATTTCAGATGTTGTTTGACTTGCAGATGTGCAGCAAATCCATCAGTATTGGGTCAGAGAATGCCCTGTATGCTAGACACAGGTCACGTCTTATCAGTCTGTAGGATATTGAATATAGTGACAGAGCTTTAAGTCAGTCCATGTTGGACATTTTATTTAGGCCTTGTATACTTTTAGTAAGATATCTCAGTGGGCATTTCACTTGTTGCATGTGTCTAGACAGACACATGCCAAAGTGGGCATTATACTCAATGACTGGCCTAATGATAGCTGTGTAAAGGGAGACAATGGCATCCTTACAGATAGATGCAATCCTTTTTTCATAAGCTGTGCAATATAGAAGGACTTTCTTATGACAATGGACACACTCTGGTCAAAAGTTAGGTCACTGTCCACATACGTTCCAATATCCCAAACAACTTGGTCAAATCATAGAAGCATATTGCCAATGTGGCAGTTCCCCAGTGTAGATGACTTCCCAAAGGGTACAATAATGCATTTTGTTTGGAATTTAGTTTCAGAACATGATTTTGACACCAGTTAATTATTTGAGACAAACCTTTCTACAGGCTAAATCATTTGGGGATTCAATGACTGCTCCTAGCTTGCAGTCATCTGCTACTATAGCTATCCAAATCTTGCTGGTTTTGTCTTTTACTTCAAATAAGTACATGCCAAACAGGAAAGGTCCCAGTACAGAACCCTAAAGGACTCCACTGGCGATTGGTCTTTTTGTGGAGGTAACTTCCCCTATTTCAAAAAAGCCCACCAGTTTGAGTAAGCATGACCTACCATTGATGAATTTGAACTGAGATGGGTCCAGTGTTTGGAGGTTCCCTATACCTTTATTGATTAGTTCCATGTTATGTCTTTCCATAGCTTCCCCCCATGGAAACAAGGTATTTCTTTGCTCTAAAAAAGTAAATAAATAAATATGGAAAGAGCACCCCTGTGAGCATGGCACCATAGACAGATGCCTAGTTTGACTATATATAAGGCCAGCCCTAACTGCAAGTAAAAACAGAAAAACAAACTGACTCTTACCTGAGGAATGGTTGTAAGATGGTATAGTGGGCTTGCCCCCCCTGCAGAAACATAAGAAAAAGTGTGTTTGTTAGTTTGGCATTGTTATATGTGGAAGGGATGTTATTTTCATGTGATTTGTAGTGTTCGATGTTGTGATGCACATTTTAGATGTTATAAAATTTGATTTTATGGGTTTTAGATGTTATGGTTTCAATGTTAGGATTTTAGATGTTATAGGTTTTAAATGTTTTGACGGGGAACCATATATATATATATATATATATATATATATATATATATATATTTGGTTCAGAGAGTTACTGCAGGTTTGCATTGTAATGCACATATGCACCACAGCCACTGAGAGGTGGGATTAGGCGTACATAAATACCACTGAGCTCTACCTAAATAATGATGTGCCTATGGCGGTGGAGAATGGTGTAATTCTCATTTCTGGTGATAGTCATAAGTCAACCCTTAAAATCAGGCAGCTATGGTGTGAGGAAATGAAACCAGACACTTAGGCTGGTGGAATGAGAGCATTTCCTATCTTTGCAGTGATGCAGAAACTAGGAAGAAGGCAAAGGACAATCAACCTTTATGCCTGCCTGGATGATAAGTTCCCTCAGTCCTTTATGTTGGCTCTCACCCAAAGGAGGAGATGACCACCACAGTTTGTGTTTGTGTCTTTCGGCTTTTCCCAGTTAGGGGTCGCCACAGCAGAACTCCGGTCCGCTAATGATTGGTAGTTGATTTTTACATGCCGAGTTACCAGCCCTGATTCACAACCTTCAACGAAGGTACGCCCATTCACACATGTCTCCACGCAGAAGATGCTCTAGCTGAGAATCAAACCGGACAGCATCTTACTGTGAGGCGACAATGCTACCGCAGCACCACCACCACGGCAGATGACCACCGCAGTACCGAGTGAAAATCCCTAAACCATCAAATCATACCATAAACAGTAGTATATGGAGATATAAATATTTAAACATGCTAATGACTACTAATCTATTCATACCATAAACTCTAGTATATAAAGACTCGATAGTACATAAATATGTTTAAATATTCTAATCCCTGTCAATAGGAGGTTGCATATCATGAGGTACATTTCTTTCTAAAAAAAAACAAGTTAAAGACCTCATCTTCAACACTATAATACATCCATAGTGTCTGTGTTGTTTGTTGAGCATACTGATAAACATTCAAATGTTACAGAAGTGAATAAATACATTTGAAACAGTGAAGAAATATATTTCTTTTCAAAAAAATATCAGGTTTGAAATACAGAAGTTTTACTTTGCAATTATGAAAATGCCCTAGCAGCAACCACCAGGAATTCTCTCACTGCAAGAAAATTTAGTAAAGATATATAAAAGGAAAGATGATTAAACTTAATAAAAACTTCAGTATTATAGATATCAAACATGTTAGGTAATATTAACTTGAAAAGAGTTGACATATTTAAATCTAAAGATGCATTAATTACATCAAGACAGATGTTTAAGTCAAACTGTTGGCAATAAATACTAAAAATTCACAAACAAAACAATGCATAGAGACTAGACACAGGTGCAGGATATAATTATATATTTCATCACCAAACTAATAATAAACAAAAATAAATGCAGATACATTGTCTGCATTTATATTCCACCCGGCAAGAATGATAATACTCTAGAAAATATCCTACATTGGCTAGCTTCTAACTACCCCCAGGAAACAATTGTCTTGGGGGACTTTAACATTGATTGGAACACCTGTTCCTCTGAAACTCCCTCCACCCATATAAATCTCCACAGGTTCAGATCATTTCCACCCCCACTAGATTTAGCAAAAATAGAGTCAAAGATAGTATCCTTGATTGGATACTTATCAACAGTCACCCCCAAAAGTACAAGTCAGGTACACTACCCAATGATCTAAGTGATCACTGCCTAACCTATATTATTAGGCTCAAAGCTGACATTCCCAGCCAGCCCACATATAACACTATAAGCAGTGTCAGGAACTTTAACCTTGACAATTTCCAAAACAAACTCAAAGCATGTAATTGGACAGTCTTGAAAGAACTCCCATTACAAGAAGCAGTTGAGTACTTCAGTACCAGATTCCTGGCTATCCTTAACCACCATGCCCAACCCGTACCATTTGTGTAAAAGCTAAAGTTGCTCCATGGCTATCTAAAGAAACAAAAAACAAAATGACACTAAGAAACAATGCCTGGGCTAGATGGCATGCCACCAAAGCCCTTCTGGACCAAGTAAGACACCGGCAGCTAAGGAATCAGACCAAAAAAATCTGTCATTCTAGACAAAAAAATCACTACATCTCCCTACAACAAAAATATCAGCTAAAACCTCAAAAGTTCTGGGATGGTATTAACAATCTTCTCCACCCAGGCCGTTCCGCCACTCCTACCCCATCAGATGGCCTTGATAAATCCCAAGTAGAAATTGTGAACAGCTTCAACTCCTTCTTTACTGAAACTATTCAGTCTCTAGCTACCCATCCCACTCCATCAGACACAAACACCAGCTCTGTCACATCTAGCCCTGATCCACCCAGAACCCAACCCACCTTTACCTTTCAAACCGTACCTACTAACTTGATCTGGACCTTACTCAAAAAGCTAAAACCTACTACACTAGCTGCTGACCATCTCCCAGCTGAATATCTTCAAAAAGCAGCTGATACCATAGCACTTCCCATTTCTATTCTGATTAACAGATCCATCTCTGAGGGATCCATCCCAGCAATATGGAAAATATCACATGTTATACCTCTCCATAAAGGAGGTAGTTCCACAGAACTATCTAACTTTAGACCTATAGTCATTCTTTCATCACTAGCTAAAATCATGGAAAGATGCATACACAAACAAATCATGCACTTTCCTATTCAAAACAGAAAGCTCGCTGACTCTTAGCACAGCTTTAGGCCATTCCACAGTATCACCACGACTCTCTTATCTTTCTCTAATGTCATCAATCTTCATTGTAACAACAACAAACTATCTTCAGCACTCTTCCTAGATCTCTCAAAAGCTTTTGACATGGTCAGCCATCAGCTACTGCTCAATGCCCTACAAACCATCTGTTTAGACCGACACGCAATACAATGATTTCACTCCTACCTAAACGGTAGACAGCAGATTGTTTTATGGCAAAGCAAGCTGTCATCCCAACTTCCTCTAACCCTAGGTGTCCCACAGGTGTCCATACTAGGTCCCCTTCTTTTCTCTATCTTTATCAATGATCTACACACCACCATCCCAGAAGCCACCTGCATCCAATATGCAGATAACTCATTGCTAATATGCTCCGCCTCCTCTCCTACACAACTACTAACCCTTACCCAGACCACTTTCAGTATGGTAGAAACATGGCTAGCTAATCACTGCCTGCGTCTAAATCTGAACAAAACCAAGCTACTACTTTTCTCCCCTAACCCTAGAATTTCTCCTCCCTCCTTCAACATTAAATCTAGCAATGACACCATTATCTCCCATGATGACCATACAAAGCTTCTAGGCATAATAATAGACAACAACCTTAAATTTGATAAACATGTAAATCATACTATTAAGTCCACAGAACACAAGCGCTTTCACTATAATAGCTTCATCAGGTGTTTAAACACCTGATGATACTATTAAGTCCATCAAAAAAACTTGTCTCCCTGTACAGAGCCAAACCTTTCCTTACCCCCTAGGTAGGGTAGCTATTGCAAGAATACACCTCCTCTCTACCCTTATGTATGCCTCCCCTGTACTCACCAACCTATCCAAAACTGATCTCAATAAATTATCAGTATGTTACAATCATATAGCCAGATTCACTACTGGCATGGCTTTTAGGACCCATCATTGCCAGAAACTAAAAGCACTGAGATGGCTAGAGTTTCCTATTCTTCTGCAGTTCAACCAGCTTATAGTAGCGCATAAAATACTCCATCAACCTGATAACACCCCTGCCCTCAAAAATATTCTCACCCCTCATAGTGCCCCCAGGCCATTACACGGAGCTGATAAACTAATGATACTGACCCAAAATCCAACAACTCTGCATGCAATGCTATATTTGCCAACTCAACTGGTAAAATCTGGAATCTACTCTCTGCTACCATTACCAAGGAAACCTCACTATCCCTATTTAAAAGAGAAGTAAAAAAAAACTCATATCTCATTGGCTGTGCTCTTGTTCTAAACCTGACTAACAACTTCACTAATACGTCTTGCTACCCAATCTGCTATTTAACCATAGCATTAGTCTCATTGCATTTGAATGTCTAAGCATTGTGAATTATGATATTTGATTGTATTCTTTGTTCACATTTTGATATGTTTCCACTAATCATATGTAACTCTGCACTCTGTGTATAATGATATCTGCTTGTATTCTTTGTCTATATTTGTTGATATGTCTGCCTGAGTTTATCACTCAGCTTTTCTCCCCGGGACTCCGCTGAAAATGGATATGTATCCAGTCAGACTATCCCGGTCACCATATGTAAAATAAATAAATCAAATAAATATACTTTTTAAGCACTGGAGTTAAAAGACACAGAAAAACAACTAAAGGCAAATTGATAACATATTTGGGGCACCGAGTAGGTCATTGACTTGAATGCTATAAAATTGTGGGTATAATTGCAACAGCTCTTTTCAATTTGTGGCAGTTAAAGAAGTTAATTTTCCTAATATTCTGTGTTGTTTGGCTTGTGAAAAGCTAGATATTTTAAAGTAAATTTCTATTGTGTAAACAGAATGAATCTGACTTTGCCCACATTCAGGAACAATTGCACAGCTGCATGGATATCCAGAATATTATTTAGAGTTATTGCAATGGTATCCTTCACAATAATGTTGATTTAGTTACAGAACTAGGAACTCTGCCAGAATATCATAGGCAAATACATCTTTATGTTATACTACCATTATATACCTACAGAAGGTACCAGTTGCTTTGCTCAGTACAGCTAAAAAGGAACCAAAATGAATGAAAAGGTTGGGTATAATTATGAAGGAAAAAAAATCCAGTGGAATGGGTAAATAGTGTGTGTCAAATACTATGTTACAGGACTACATGTACACCACAGGTTCTAGCAGCAACATTTAGATGACAAGATCTTCAAACTTGATGATATTTGAAAAGTCATTAGGAAATTAGAGAAAAAAACATAGCAACTGTGTTAAGTATCAAAGCCAGAAAAACAATCAATCATCACAGAATAATGCAGTGTCTTCCAAAAAAATTGTATCCAATATATATCTGAGATAACTAATATCAATGCATTCAAGAAGACTGCTAGAGCAAGATGTAGCCTAGAAATGAATCTATGAAGAAGTAAAGCTTTTAGAAATGCTAAAGAAACTAGTTACAGAGGATCCACTATAAGTGCTCAAACTGGGTCTATATTAGTTCACAGAAATGGCATTCCAGTGAACAACTAATCATCGACCCGTAATCAGAGAAAATTGTGTCAGCAATTTGCTGAATTTACTAAAGGCAATGAAATAGTTGCTTGAAGCACAACAGACCAACATACAATTAAATCAAACAAACCCCAGTGGGGGGCTTTGCCCCCACAACCCCCCTAACTATATAGACCAACTCCAAGATCACACTATAGTAGAGAAAATGGCAAAGTTCTATACTTGTCTGTTGTGCTTCAGGCAACTCTTTTATTGCCCTTAGTCAATTAAGTGAATCACTGAAGCGAGTTTTGCTGATTACAGGTCGATGCTTGGGTGTTCACCAGAATGCCATTTTGGTGACTTAATATAGACCCCTCAAAACATCAGGCCTCAAATCATAATAGCACAGAAAAAATATTTGTAACTGATAGCTTACATACATAAATGGTTTAACAGATTCTCAAATATGTCAAGTAACAAACAAATAATACATTATTATCAAATCAATTGCACGAGATCATCCTCTCCAACAGATTTCATCCATCCCCTTACTTTATTATTCTCATTCTGAGGTTATAGCAACTTAAAGTGAGGGCAACCATTGACAGGCAATATAAAACCTGCCTCCCTTTCTCTGGAAGACTGAGAAGTGAGATCAGGCCTCCTATTAAATATTACAAATTGAGTTATAATCTGTCTCCTGTAAGAAGCAACCAGCAGCACATGAGTAAATATTACCTTCAGCTATTGTGCTTAAAAAATTGTGAATCAGGCTTGAGTGATGTGATCAATGGACTGCAAGACAGTTTTTGATGTACTGGTCTTAAAATACAATGCTGTGAATAAGTCCATAGTGTTGCATGTCAATGCCAGTCAAATGGTATAGGAACTTTGATTCATCAAGAAACTAAACTAGTTAACTTTATGTCAAAAGCATTTAAAGATGCATGAAAGAGTCATGCTTAGAAAAGGAATTTTTTAGCAATAGCACATGCATGCAAAAAAGTCCTTGAATATGAACATGGTAAAGAAATCCATGTGGAAACAAATATAAAACCTTGTGAAATATGTTCAGGAAGTTTATGTTTAAGACACCTCCAAGATTTCAAAAGATGTTACTTAAACTACAGAAATTACATTTAAATACAGACCAATTAGATATGCTGTGTAGGGCACATTTACCAGAAGAGCATGAAAAGCTGCTAGGTGGAGAATTAGAAATACTTTGATTAATTTAATAGTTACAAATAACAGAAGAAGAGTAAAAGAATTCCAGAAATTAACTGATACTAACTTAGAGATGCAGCGATTAAAAGAGGTTGGAATTAGAGGTTTATTGGCATAAAAATCATCAGTGAGGAGAAATGTCAGTCTTATTTGTCATTCCAGGAAGCAATCAGATGTATTGAATTTTAGTGTTTAAAGCTGACAAAGTAATACATCATAATTGACTGAGAAGACAGATTATTGACAGAATACATGAAGCAGATCTTCAACTACTAGAATGCAAAGAAAGAATAAGAGAAGTAAGGTATAATATATAGGTCAAGCATATTTTTATCAACCAGTGGAGAAGCTGTAGAGAATAGTTATAAAGAATTGAAAGAATGTACCTGGGAGGGAAAGATGGCAAGAGCTAAGTGGGATAAGTTTGATCACCCCCCAAAAGAACAAGGCGGTTTAAGATTACTTGATTTGAATTGATATTTAGAGCTATGCAGTTAAGGCTCATATACATAATACAAGGAGAAGGTTATAATTCAGAGTGGAAATGTATGATGATGAAGTAGGGGAGTTTGAGATATAAAGAGAGAGTGGGATCTTGGATGAAGATCATTAAAGAGAATAATACCAACCATACAGAATATTATGTTTATAAGGTTACAGAAATGTGTCCTAAGAACTAAGCCAAGAGAGGAATGGAGTAATGAGATTTTGCCAAAAGGGATGACAGCAAGTAAGGGTGCAAGAGGAGACTGGAATTTACTGGAGAAAACAAGGTACTGGAAGCATATAACTAGAGAGGGAAAGGTAATACAGTGGGATGAGGCCAATAAGAAGTTTGGACTGAAGGATAGACACTGCCTTCTTAACCAGGGATTGATATCAGAGTATATACAAACTGAAAGGGATAGGAAAGTCCTAAGTGAATGACCTGCTCTGGTAGAGATTTTAGTGGAACCTAGAAGAGAAGCTGTTGTTAAAAAGGGATGATTAGCAGGGCATATAAAATATTTCATAACTATAAGAAGAAATCAGGGGAGGTTAGAAAAGATTGTGACAAGAGACTGGGAAAGCAATTTACAAGAGAACAATGAGAGGATATGTGTACAGCTTCCAAGTATGCATCGTAGTATAGAAAGTTTAGGATTTTTGCTTGGAAGTGTATACATAGGTATTTTTATACCACAAGCAGGCTTCAATTCATTTTTTGTCAGGTAGATATCAACTTTTGGAGGTGTGATGGGAAAGTAAAAGGTAAAGGGGAACATATTTTTGGGAGTGTAATATGCTGGCAGATTTTAAAAATTCCCCACAGAGTATTCTGTCAGAAATATTTGGGGATCAAATGATTGTAACTAAGGAAATACTTATTTTGAAGTAGGACAAAAGCTCTGAATTTCCTGGACAAAGTAAGACCTTATTACATTTTATAATTTTGGAAAATCAAAGTCTAAGCATATCTGAAGTACTGAATATTGTAATAGAGATAAAATAACTGGAAGAGGGCTATTTAGAAAAGGGAATGAGCCCATTTCATGGAAATATATGGAACTTAAGGGAACAATACATGCAGTACACTGTTCAGTAGGAAGAGTGAGGTTTAAGGGAAGGTGGAAATTGAGCACTTTATGTAATGTTGGACTGAATGACAGTTTCTATAAATTTGACACAATACCCCACTTGGGCATTGTTGACAAACTTCAGAGGTTAGGTACAAACCCTTATGTCACCCAGTGGGTAGCACACTGGCTCACAGACAGGACCAAGGAAGTTAGAATTGGGGAGTCCACCTCTGCAAAGAAGCCAGTCACAAGCAGAATCCCTCAGGGATTGGTCCTGGAACTGCTCCTTTATTGGCATTTACTTCTCTGAAGTCAAGGCCAATGTCAGTGGCCTCTGGCTGACTAAATTTGCAGACGATTGCAAATTAGGAGCTGTCAGTGAATCCCACACCAACACAAATATTCTCCAGGAAGGGCTGACACAGACAAACAACTGGTGTCAGAACCATTGACTAAAACTAAATGCCAAGAAATGCTTAATAGTATCCTTTGGGAAGTCATCCACCCCTGTTAACTATCATATTGACAATGCACCCCTAAGAGATGACTTAGTAGTCAGCGACCAGGGGACACACACAGACAATAGTCTAGCCTTTGACCATCATGTGTCTACAGTTGTGAGGAAATCATTCTATTTTGCGCAACTTATAAAGTAAGGTATGGTATCTAGGTCTAAGAAAGTCATTGTTCCACTGTATTCACCATTCATCAGACCTATCATTAAGTACAATGCATTATTTGGTATGTATTTAACCAAGTATATTCAACAATTGGAATGTCCACATAGGTTCTTCACTAAAAGAACACAGGGTGTAAGTAAAATGTCCTATGCATACTGCCTCAAGGCCCTATTCCTGTATTCTGTCTCCTACAGGCTGTTGAGGGGAGATGTATGGCTGGCATACAAGACATTGTCTGACCCCACCCTGATGGACTTCCTGCATATCCACAAAACAAACAGCACTAGAATTATCCATTCTAAAGACTAAAACCTTTCCTGTGATACAAATAAGACCTGCTGTAGAGAGAGATATGTGTCCCAGAAACTACCCCATATCTGAAACAGGCTCTCCATCCATGTGAAGCTGCATTCCTCCCTAACCCAATTCAAGTGTAACTAGGACAACTGGATGGGCAACAGAAAATTCATCCTTGGTTTGGCACCTATATCTCTAATGGACAAAGGCAGCCTGTAAATGTTTTTTCTCCCAGGTTCCTGCTTGTAAATGTTTCATCTCCCAAGGCCCAGCTTACACTTGTCAAGAGTACCAGAACTTGTCAGAAATTTGGAATGCATGCCTAGGATTAAAAAGACCATTGTGGTCATTAGCCTAGTAAACACCTGTGAACCTATAAACATATGTAACATAATGTATGTACATGGAAATAAAATATTAATACACTTTGACTTCTTTTCTGTTAAGATATGAATGCCATAAATAAAGGTGTTTAAAATAGACTTCAGGTCCTGTCCACAGAGTATGCTGTCTAGGAGAAGCAATCTGGAATTCATTACTGTGATCATTATTTTGCTCATTTTCTACACAAACATCAGACTTGTATACAACTGGCCAACATTTGAGGGTATGAGTAAGCAGGTATGCTGTGTGTATACCTCTGACAGCAGCAAGCTGAAATGTATTACTGTTGCCATTTTTGTCTTTCATTTTCATCATCTTCTAACATCAAAGGAATACACTGAAGCTGAAGGTGGCTATCTTTTGGAGATAGAGGTGAGAAGATATTACATATGTATGTATGGCAGCATCAATATGCCTATAGCCATTTGTTCTTTCATTTTTATTCCAATCTAACACCAGAAAAGTATGCAGAAGATAATAGGAATGGTGGCAGGCATTATTTCCAGATACAATTTTATGGATTCTTCCAAATATCCGAATTCTCACTTTATTGAAAACTACTGTTTAGTTAGTTTTGATCATTAAACTCTGGATGCAATGAATTTCTTTCTTGAAAGAAAAAATAAGAAGTTCTGTCTTTGCTCATTATTTTTGTTCAGGATATTATTGGATTAAAAGGGTGGGAAAAAAGCTGTAAAATGCATCCACAAGTGTCTAGAACACCTCCAGATCCCCAGCTTAATTCACATACTTTCGCCTCAATTATTACAATGCAGTCTTGGGCAGTTAGGGTATCTTGAAAGGATAGTTGATTAGATGAAGAGTAAGACAACTGAAAAACTAAGAAAGAAATAATGTTTCTGAATATTGTGGGGTGACCAGGATGTGGGAAACCAGAGGAGAACTACATGGAATTAGTATGCATCAGGAAATGTACTGAGACATTTGTCTTATAGGTTCATAGGTGTGTACTAGGCTAATGGCCCTGGAGCCTTTACAAGCCTAGCTCATAGGATTACCCTGGCATTATGCCACCTGACCTTAGTTCCCAGTGGCTGTGTCAAGTAGAACCACTAGAGGGATCCCCAGGGTGAATTTTCTATTTCCCACCCACTCATCAAGATTTCTCATGAAGACAGTCAGTGAGGTGCTCTGGTTTACATGTATGGGAAGTCTATTCCATAGCATGGGCAGTCTCTGGGTTATAAACCTGTCCATCCAACTTGTTTTGCTGATTGTGGTAATGAGGTTGAGGTCTCTGGAGCATGTGATGTGGAGGGATTGGGATTTCTTTAGATGTAGCATTTCTAACAGAGCTGGGTCAGACATGGCTTTGTAAGTCAAGCAGAGATTGCCTCTAAGTAGTCGATATGAAACTGCGAATAGTTGGAGTTTTTTGAGTATGTCCATATAGGACAAGTGTTTAAGGCCTAGGATCTTCTTTGTGAGGTACTCTTATAGGTTCATAGGTTCATAGGTAGATACTAGGCTATTGGCCCTGGGACCTATATAAGCCTAGTCAAAAAGGTACCCTAGCTTTCGCCACCCAAGAAAATTATTTTCCTGTGCCCCTGTCAAGCAGAGCCAAAGAAGTGATCCCCAGGGTGAATTTCCTATTTCCTATCCAATCATCAAGATTTTTCTTGAAGAGTGCTAATGAGGAGCTCTGTTTGACATAGATAGGTCGTCTGTTACAGAGTATGGGAAGTCTATGGGACAGGAATCTATCCCTCCAGCATGTTCTGTTTATTGTGGTGACAAGGTTTAGGTCCCTACAGTGTGTAGCTCAGTGGGATTGGGATTTCTTTAAGTGGAGCATGTCTAACAGATCTGGGTTTGACATAGCTTTGTATGTTAGGCAGAGATCACCTTTAAGTAGGCGATATGCGACGGAGTAAAGCTGGACGTCTGTGTAAGGCATCTGTTTGAGGCCAGTAATCCTCTTTGTGAGGTATTTCTGTGACCTTTCCAGTTGTTGTAGATGTCTTGTGAGGTACATACCAAAAGGGGCATTGTACTCTATTATGGGTCTAATGAGTGATGAGTAGGGGGGAACAATGACCTCTTTTTTTTTGGATGAGAAACCTTTTGTGATGAGGTGTGACACGTAGAAGGATTTCCTGACCACTATGGCAATGTGATTATCAAAGGAGAGACTACTGTCCACCTGTGTCCCAAGGTCTCATCACACTTTTGAGGCCATGGCTTTGACACCAAGCATCTGTCTCAGTGAGGCCCTTTTGTAGGATGTCCACATTGTTAGGAGTTTCAATTATGGCTCCTAGTTTGCAGTCATCTGCAAACTTTGTAGCCAAAGACCTTCTGTGTTAGTCTGCACTTCAGAGAAGTAGATACCAAACAGGAGAGGACCCAGGACTGAACCCTGTGGTACTTCACTTGTAACTGGTCTGAAGTCGGATTTGGAGTCTGCTACTTTCACACTGTGGGTTCTGTCCATGAGCCAGTTCGCAACCCATCTTGTGACATAGGGATTTATGCCAAGTTTAGTAAGTTTATCTATAATTCCAGAGTGGGAGATGGTGTCAAAAGCCTTGGCGAGATCTAAATAGGCTGTGTGAACCACATTACCCTCATCTATGGCTTTGGTGACTGCTTCAAAGAAGTCTATCAGGTTTAGGAGACATGATCTGCCTATTACAAACCCAAACTCGGTGGGGTCCAGAGTTTGGAGATTACCAATGTCTTTGTTTATGAGTTCCATGATGATATGTTCCATGGCCTTGCAGACCAGGCTGACCAGGCTAATGGGGCAGTAGTTCCCGGGGTCCATTGTGGCTCCCCCTTTGTGGAGTGGGATAATCATCACAGTGCACCATTCAGTGGGCACAAAGCCTGAGGTGATGCTATGATTGAACATGGTACTTAGGTGAGGTGCCAGATTGTTCGGTAGTTCGTGTAGAATGCAGCCTGGGATATTGTCAAGTGTCATGGATGCTGTGTTCTTGGCTTTGGAGAGTGTGTTTTTTACCTGTTCAGCCTTGATTACAGGAACTTTGCATTTTTCCAGTATAGAGATGGGCCCTCTAGGGGGTGAGAGGGGAGTAAAGTTAGCACTGAACCTATCTGTCAGGATGTTGGCAATATTGGTTGGTTCTGTATATTTAGTGCCACTGTGCTATAACTCAGAGCAGATCTGAGTGTTGCCATTGAGATTCTTGATATAGCTATAGAATGCTTTGTGGTTGTCTTCAGAGTCAGTGGCAGTTTTGTTTTGTTTTCATAGCTAGCTTTGGAGGATTTTATGAAAGATCACAGCTTCTTACTGAGGCTGACCAGGGAGTTCCTCCAGTCATGGGATTTTACTCTTTTTTGCGACAGTTTCTTTCTTCTGTTGTAGAGTTTGTTTATGGCAGACGACCACCAGATTGGCTTCCATTTTTTGGAGGATAGCATCTTGGTTCTGTTAGGAATAGCATGATCCATGCACTCGTGTAAGTGCTTATAAAGTGCATTTGTGTAGGATTCAGCAGTCATAACTCTATTGTCCGTCTGCATGGGTGTCATGAAGTTTGCCACTTCTGACTTAAGAAGTGTGAAGTTGGCTTTGGAGAAGTTTTTACAGTGGTTTCCCTAAAGGGGGGTGGGGACAGGATGTGGATGTCTAGGGTGATTAGCTTGTGGTTGGATCTGACCAATGAGGGCTTGACCTCTGGTGTGGAACACCAGTCACCCATGTTGGTAATGACCAGGTCTAGGATACTGCTGCCCCTGGTGGGGGTGTGAATAAGTTGATCCAATGCATTGGAATTTATGAATTCCAGAAAACATTGAGCAAAAGAGTTGCTACATGAGTAGTTTTACCAGTAAATAGTGGGATAGCTGAAATCGCCCATTATTAGGGTGTTGGGTTGTACCCTAATATTTTCCAGTGTATCAAGAAATGAGGAGTGGGAATCCTGAGGCATGGTGGGGAGTCTGTAGCAAGCTACAATTTGGATTGCAGTCTTGCCCAGAGTTAGTTGCACTTGGATAATCTCGGATGCATTATGCTGTGCAACTAGCATGGAAGTGTGGATATCCTTAATGAATATGGACACGCCTCCACCTTTAGTGCTTCGGTCTGAGTTAGGTGGCCAAAAGGTGTAATATGAATTATAGCCTGGCAATGCAGGGGTGCTCTCTGGAGCTTTGAACCAGGTCTCTGTCACTGCACAGATGTCGGTGTTCTCCATTTTAAGGAGTGCCTTGAGTGAGTGCATTTTGAGGTTTAGACTTCTAGCAATGAATAGCATTACCCTAAGATTTTGCTTGCTTGGACCTGTTACAGTGGTGAATTTGTCATTTGAACCTTGCCTAAAAAAGGCACTATAGGGGTGACAAGAGCCTTAGCCAGTATCCAGAATTCCAAGGGCGACAGGTGCAGGCCATCTCTGACAAAGCATCGTGGTCTGTCGATCATGTCATCCCAGGCAGACAAATACTGGATCCCCTTAGAATGACACCAGAAGCTTAGCTAATTGTTGAAGTCAATCATTTTGTCCTTGTAATGTGGTATCATTCTGGGTGATGGCAGGATGCTACTCAGGGCTAGGGTCATACCTGCCTGGGCTACAAGATCGGAGAGCTCCTCCATGTCTTTTTTCATGTAGTCTAGGGAAGTACATCTCAGGTCATTCACACCAGCATGGACAATGACAGAGTCATATTTGTATTTGTTGTGGAGTGACCTGAGTGTGTGCATTATATGGTGAATCCTGGCACCCAACAGGCAGCTGACAGTAACTTTCTCCTTTTTTAGCCTGCTGAGTGGAATATCAGTGTGCCTGACTATAGAGTCACCTATAACTAGAGTGTTGGGTACATTGTTATGCCTTATGGGCTGTGGTTGAGTGGCACACTGAGTTTGTGGGCTATGTGTCATTTGGGTTGTGTTGGGGGGTGGAGTTTGCTTGCGTTTCTGCTTTGGAGGTCCCTGTTGCTTGGGCAGGTTTTTATTGATACCCTCCATGAATGTAGGTGTGTGTTTTGTGTTTCTATGTGTGTGTTTTGGTGGTGTAGGTTTTGAGGCACTATGTGATGAGTGTGGTGTGGTGTAAGTGTTTACCTTCTCCTCTTGACTGTCTAGTCCAGTCTTCGGTGAAAACAGCTTTGCTTCCAGTTTGGCTATATAAGTGCATCTCTCACAGGTTGTAGTGTTGGGTGGTAGGAGGAGAGGGTTGTCTGTGCACATGAGGCAATTGCTGCATTGCCTTAAGATGCCCAGATTCATCAGGTAGACAGGAGAAAACACCGGAAGCTGACCTTTAGACATGCTTGGATAGGTACTTATTTATTAAGTACTAAAAACTGCTTTCCTCTAGACAAGTGAGGAAAGTTGAGTGCTGTAGTAATCTGTAGCTTATTTAGTGCGTACAATGAGTTCTGAACAAGTGCTGAGCTCAAAGAAACAAATCTGAGTGCTGAAACTAAAAACTGGCTAGTTCTAAGAAACAAAATTAAGCTATAAGGCTTCCCTCCAACACAGAAAGGCTTGGGGGCTCAGAAGCTTATATATAGTCCTGGATACAGCAAATATGTATGTGGCCTAGACTACTTACAGGAAAGGCAGGAAACAAGCTTAGAATTTTTTTTTCCTTCCCAAATGCTCTCTTTGTACGCAGTAGGAGTGCCTGAAATCAAAATATGATCTCACTGCACTCAGTTGAGTGAGCAAATGAGATGGGACCAGAAGGAGTATCCAAATACAAATTTACAAGAGGGGTGTGCAATTTCAAAGCCACCAAAATTAACACCAAAACAAGAACAGGGACAGTGGGTGGGAACTAACTGTAGAGACACAGATCCACAATTTTCAGTTCAATTAATATTCAGTGAGAAAAAAAATAAATAAAATGCAGTACTATATGAAAAAGTGCAGATAAAAGTGCACTTAAATTCACTTATACGTCCAATTGATTGCAGGTAGATATTAGCCGGCCAAAGCTCAAGTATTTAGCAGAAAAAAAACAAAATGTACCACTTACATAAGGCAGGACAGCCCCTAGGCTAAAACACAGAATATCAAAGTGAAATTACCTCCCACTGCTATCAATGGCTACTCTTCTAACAAGATCTCTGTAGAGACACAAGCCACAATTTTCAGTTCAATTAATATTCAGTGAGAAACAAAAATAAATAAAATGCAGTACTATATGAAAAGGTGCAGATAAAAGTGTACTTACATTCACTTATACGTCCAGTTGATTGCAGGTAGATATTAGCGGGCCAAAGCTCAAGTATTTAGCAGAAAAAAAAACAAAATGTAGCACTTATATAAGGCAGGATAGCCCCTAGGCTAAAACACAGAATATCAAAGTGAAACAACCCCCCAGTGCTATCAATGGCTACACTTCTAACAAGATCTCTGCAGAGACACAAGCTCTCTGTAGAGACACAGAGCCACAATTTTCAGTTCAATTAATATTCAGTGAGAAACAAAAATAAATAAAATGCAGTACTATATATGTGGCCTCTCCAGTTGTTGCAGGTGTCTAGTGAGGTACATGCCAAATTGGGAACTGTAATCGATGACTGGCCTAATGAGGAAGAGTAGAGAGAGAGACAATGACCTCTTTCATCTTGGATGCAAAACCTTAGTAATGAGATGTGTCACATAGAAGGACTTTCTGACCACAGTAGCAATGTGGTGGTCAAAAGAGAGGTTGCTGTCAACCTGTGTTCCAAGATCTCTTATAATGCCTTCTGTGTTCAGTGAACTACCATCGATGTGGTAATTCATGGGAACTGGGTTTTTCCCAAAGGGGATGACGACACATTTTGTGGCATTGAGTTTAAGGCCATGGTTCTGACACCAGTGGTTGGTCTCAGTGAGGCCTTTCTGTAGGATGTCAATATCACTTGGGGAGTTAATAATAGCTCCCAATTTGTAATCGTCTGTGAACTTTGTCAGCCAGAGTCCCTTTGTGTTGGCCTGGACTTCAGAGAAGTAGATACCAAACAGGAGAGGACCCAGGACTGAACCCTGTGGGGCTCCACTCGTGACTGGTTGGCAGTCTGACTTGGAGTCAGCTACTTTCATACTGGGGGCTCTATCTGTGAGCCAGTTTGCAACCCACCTAGTGATACAGGGGTCGATGCCTAGCTTAGTGAATTTTTCTATGATTCCTGAGTGGGGAATGGTATCAAAGGCCTTGGCCTGATCAAGGTAGGCTGTATGAACCACCTTGCCTTCATCCACAGCTCTGGTGACTGATGCAAAGAAGTCGACCAGGTTGAGCCGGCATGATCTAGCCTTCACAAAATCAAACTGTGTGGGATCCAGAGTTTGGAGATTCCCTATATCCTTGCCTATTAGGTCCATGATGATGTGTTCCATAGCTTTGCATATCAGATTCATCAAGCTAATGGGGCTATAGTTCCCAGGGTCTGTAGTTGCTCCTCCTTTGTGGAGAGGGATGACTGTAGCAGTGTGCCATTCGGTAGGGGCAAAGCCTAAGGTGAAGCTGTCATTGAACAGGGCACACAGGTGCGGTACCAGTTCACTCTATAGTACATATAGAACACAGCCAGGGATACTGTCAGGTCCCATCAAATATGTATTCCTGGCGTTGGACAGTGCTGTTTTAGCCTGTGCAGCAGTAATACTGGGTGCCTGGTAATCTACTGGTATTGTGATTGGTCCTTTGGTGGGGGAGAGATGGGTAAAGTTGGCACTGAATCTGCCAGTCAGTATATTGGCAATATCTGTTGGCTCAGTATAGGAGGTATCATTGTGCAGTAGCTCAGAGCAAATCTGGGTATTGCCATGGAGATTCTTTGCATAACTATAGAAGGCCTTGTGGTTGTCTTTACTATCTGCTACAATTCTGTTTTCATAGCTAGCTTTAGAGGATTTGATGAGGAATCTCAACTTTTTTTGAGGCTGATAAGGGAGTTTTTCCAGTCTTGGGACTTCACCTTATTCTGCATCATTTTCCTCCTTCTGTTGTAGAGTTGGTTTATGGCAGGAGACCACCAGATTGGCTTCCTTTTTTTGGAGGAGAGTGTCTTGGTTCTATTGGGTATGGCAAAATTCATTCATTTGTGTATGCATTCATACAGGGCATTAGTGTATGATTCAGCAGTCATGCAACTGTTCTCCATTTGCATGGGTGCAGTGAAGTTTGTCACTTCTGTTTTTAGGAGTCCAAAGTTAGCTTTGGAGGCGTTTTTCATGGTGGTTACCTTTGCAGGGGGGAGGTATATGGATTTCCAAGGTGTTTAGTTTGTGGTCGGATCTAACCAGGGAGGAGTTGACTACTGGTGTGGAGCAACAGTCGCCCATGTTAGTAATGACCAGGTCAAGGATGTTGCTACCTCTAGTGGGGGTAATAACAAGCTGGTCGAGGTCATTGGAATTAAGGAATTCCAGGAAATGTTAGGCAACTGTATTGGTACATGAGTAGTTTTCCCAGTTAATGGAGGGGTAGTTGAAGTCACCCAGTATGAGAGTGTTAGGTTGGACCCTAACATTCTCCAAGGTGCTTAGGAACGTGGAGTGTGAGTCTTGGGACATGGTTCAGGGCCTATAGCAGGCTACAACCTGAATCACTGTCTTATCCAATGTTAGCTGTACCTGAAGTATCTCTGATGGGTTATGATGGGCTACCAATCTGGAGGTGTGCACATCCTTTATGAATATGGAAACAACACCACCTTTGGAGCTTCGGTCCAACTTCTGGGGCCGAACGGTGTGGAATGAGTTATAGCCAGGTAGTGCAGGGGTGCTTTCTGCTGCCTTGAACCAGGTCACTGTTACAGCACAAAAGCTGATTTCTCAATTTTAAGGAGTGCTTTGAGCGAGTGCATTTGGAGATTTAGACTTCTAGCATTGAGCAGCATGACCCTCAGATTGCATTTCTTTGTAGCTGTTATGGTGGTAATTTGGTCTTTGGAACACTGCCTAAAAAAGGCACTATAGGGGTGGCAAGAGCCTTGGCCAGCATCCGGAAGCCTATGGGTGACAGATGCAGGCCATCTCTGGCAAAGCATTGAGGTCTGTCAATCATGTCATCCCAGGCAGACAGACACTGGAGTCCCTTAGAATGACACCAGAAACTTAGCTAATTGTTGAAATCAGTCATTTTCTGCTTGTACTGTGGTATCATTCTGGATGATGGTAGGAGGCTACTCAGGGCAAGGTTTATACCAACCTGGGCTACATAATCCGAGAGCTCCACCATGTCTCTTTTCATGTAGTCCAGGGAGGTATGCCTCAGGTCAATCACACCCATATGTACAATGACAGTGTCATATTTGTACCTGTTGTTGACGGACATGAGTGCATGCATTATGTGGTGGATCCTGGCACATGACAGGCAGCTGACTGTTACTTTCTCCTTATTCAACCTAGTGAGTGGGACATCAGTGTGCCTCACTATCTAGTCACCTATGTGTGTGTTGGGCATGCTGTTTTGCCTTAGGGGCATTGGTTTAGGAGAGTTATGTGTCTCATGATTAGTGTTGTGTTGTGGTGGTCGAGTGCGTTTCTGCCTTGGAGGTCACTGCTGTTTGGGTAGATTTTTATTGAGAGCCTCCACAAAGGTGGGTATGTGGTTTGTGTTTTCATGTGAAGGCAGTGCTGGTATGTGTTCTGGATGGCTATGTGTTCCATGTGGTGTGGTGCACATGTTGACCTTCTCCTCTTGACCAATAATTCTGGTCTTGGCTGGAGAGTTCATGGCTTCCAGTTTGGATATATAAGTGCATCTCTTGCAGGTCTTAGTGATGGAAAGTAAGAGGAGAGGGTTGTCAGTGTACATGAGGCAGTTGCTATATTGCCTCAGGATGTCCAAGTTCACCAGGTTAATAGGAGAAACCACAGGAAACTGACCTTTAGACATGTCTGGAGGGGTGGGCATTAATAATAAGTACTGTTTCCTTGTAGAACGTTTAGTGATGGTACCACTTTTGTGTGCTACAATAATTGCTACAAGATGTCTGGTCAAGTGCTAGACTAATAAGCTAGTAAATATGCAGGAGAGGAGAGAACTAGCAGATGTAAGGGAAAAATTAAAGAGAAGACTTTTTGGCACTGCTCAGAAGCTTACATACAGTCCTGTATACAGCAAATCTGTATCTGAACTAGACTAGTTTCAGGAAAGGCAGGAAACAAGCACAAACACAGGCTTTTAAATCAGAACATTGAAAGACATGGAAAAACTGCCCAAACGGCTAATAAACTACCATTTCTGGATCAGAAACCACTCCTCTAGTGGCTGATAGGTTACCCAGTCCTTACCACTCACGCTGATAAGCTAGAAGGCTTCCCTCCAACACAGAAAGGCTTGGGGGCTCAGAAGGTTACAAACAGTCCTGGATACAGCAAATATGCATCTGGAATAGACTAGTTTCAGGAAAGGCAGGAAACAAGCACAAATGCAGGCTTTTAAACCTGAAAGTTAAAAGAGATGGAAAAAACTGCCCAAACAGACAATAACCTACAATTTCTAGGTCAAAAACCCCTCCTCTTGCGGTAGATAGGCTACCTAGTGCTTACCACTCCCTCTGATAAGGTAGAAGGCTTCCCTCCAAGCTCAAACACAGAAAGGCTTGGGGGGCTCAGAAGCTTACAAACAGTCCTGGATATAGCAAATCTGTATCTGGACTAGACCAGTTAAAGGAAAGGCGGGAAACAGGTGCAGATGTGGGCTTTTAAACCAGAAAGTTGAAAGAGATGGAAAAACTGTCCAAACAGCCAATAAACTACAATTTCTGGGCCAGAAACCACTCATCTTGTGGTAGATAGACTACCTAGTGCTTACCACTCCCACTGATAAGCTAAAAGGCTTCCGTCCAACACAGAAAGGTTTGGGGGGCTTAGAATCTTACAAACAGTCCTGGATACAGCAAATCTGAATCTGGACTAGACTAGATACAGGAAAGGCAGGAAACAAGTGCAAATGCAGGCTTTTAAACCAGAAAGTTGAAAGAGATGGCAAAAACTGCCCAAACGGCCAATAAACTACAATTTCTGGGCCAGAAACCGCTCCTCTTGTGGTAGATAGGCTACCTAGTGCTTACCACTCCCAGTCTATGGCTCCATTTTACATAAGGTCAGCCCTGTTAATCACAATCTGACATCTAATGTGTATATATATATATATATATATATATATATATACATATATAAAGTGTCTAGAGTAAGTGGATACTGAGGCAATCTGTGAATGAAAGCGACTAACTCCAGCTATTAGGTGATCACAGGAAAATTGCCATCAATATACCATAATATCATCCTGCCCCATTCCAGTTATTCCCCACCTAATCAGTTGTTTCTTGCAGCCTCTCATGCTTTGAAATCACCAGCCACCACTGGTCCACACTATCACAACTTTAAAGGGCAATGGGAAAGAATTATCCAAATAGTGAAACATCTCATTAGAAAGCACTGCATTCAAATCTATGATGGTTGTCATCTTATGTTTTTGGAATCTAGGAATACTCCACTTCAGGGACACAGTCTCTTACCAGCACACTTGTAAATGAGAAGGAGTTTGAAAGCAAATTATTTACTTCCATTACATTACTGATGACTAAAATCACTAAAAAGGGAAACATTAAAAATAAATCAGTGGGGAGAGAGAGAGAAATATTATTGCAGCATAAACTTCATAAGACTGCCAGAAAAGAGTAATAATTCAAAATCACAGGAAAAGCTGCAGCCTGAGGTCAAAGTAGTTGTTCAAACAATTGCATCAAGGTCATTTGATATTAATAGGGGAAATGGAAAGCTGTATTGGAAGATTCACAGACATTTGTATAACACCGATATATTGAAGTTCAAGTAAAAAGATCAAACCAGTAATATCACAAGGAAAATAAAGACAACCACGATTATGATTGTCAAGAAATGCACAGAGATTTCTGAAGTCATGCCTTCAAGAAAGGTTATAAATCATCAAGAATTATTTGAAAAAGAAAATCAAACGTTGTCGTTCACATAACTCTCAACTTCTTCATTCAAGAATTCTGGACAAAGCCAAAAATAATGAGAAAAGAAAGATCCAAAATCAGGGACAATTTTTAAATATTATTGTCATTCACTTTTTATAAGTTAATAAACATCAAATTTTGAATCAACATGCACTTTCCAGTCAACAAGGAGAATGAAACCCCTTTAATGTCTGGCATTTATTGACTGACTCTAATCCCTTAGTGACTTACCAGAAAATAAAAGAAATTAAGAGAGGCAGGGCAAATATATGAGGCAAAATTAGTGATGTTCTAGAAACTCCTGGACAAATTGAGAGGTATAGATCATGTTTAGAGAGAACAGTTAAATTAAATATTTTAGGCTGCTAAGGCCAATGAAGAAACCAAGTATATAATGCAAAAACATATATTTATTTTCAAAAGTATTTTCTGTTATCCATTCATTTAAAACTTGAACAAACATACCTTAATAGCTGTCCCCAGACTACACAAAACATATATCCTTTTTTAAAACTTTTAAACACTTTCTTTAAAGAGTTTCTTCATTATGATTTCCCTCTCAGTATAAAATGTCTTGACCTCTGTCAATACTTTCTAGTCACATCCCTCACTAAATCAAACAAGCTGTTCAAACACCTATCAGTTCTGTCCATATTTCCTAGGAGCACTACCTTAAACCCTCCCTATTCATTCTTTAGTCTCTTTCTTCTTTTATTTTTCATAACCTTTCTACTCAGCAGAGACACAGCTACCTTCTCTCCCTAAACATATGTATATATTTACTCTGCCTGACTTGCTTTCTCTATCTTCTCCATAAATATTGCACTATACTGCACTCCCCTGTATAAGACTTTAAACTACTTCCCTCCAATCTGTCAAGAAAACACCCACAGCATTTATGTACTTCTTCTCAAACTTTAATCTTCTTTCATTTCCTGTGCTTTAACTTCAAATTGTCTTAAAAAAGGCATTCATTGCTCAGCCCATCTACAATACAAACGTCTTACACTTCCTTCACTTACCTCCCATCATTCATCCTCTCAACATCCAGCCTAAAAGTCCCTTTATCCCTAAAACATCATCAAATCCTCATTTCCAAATACTCCAAAATCAGTTCTCTGATCAGAAAAATGTATATTCACACATCCATAAAACCTTATGCTTGAACTATAAAGACTATACTGCAAAACAATACCAATCCCACCTCTCTTATACACACACTGTGTCTTTTCTACAACCCCAAAGTTGTACTTTGCATTATTTCCTTTATATTCTTCACATGAGCATCCCCCTTTTTCTATACTTTCTAACATCATGCAGTTTACAGTAAAAGTTTCTGAGCCACCTAACTTTTGCCCAATTTTAACATGTGGTTTTCCCAAAAAATGAGCATACACTATTATTAGATAGGTCCTTAACCCATAAATAACAAAAGAGAAAAAATGAATACCAGGTGTAGCCAAAGTAGTGTTTGCAAGAAAACTATTTAAAAAAATACTGGTGTGTGATGGAAAAAAGAAACAAAAAAAAATAAAGGAAATACAGATATATATCTGAAGTTAGGAAGAGTTGAAGGCCTAATGTTGACCAGGTATTCCTTACTCACTCACTGGCCATTCCACATTCCCTACTTGTTCCAGCTATTTCAGGCATACCATGGACATGTAATTGATGGTCTGTCATGTGATGCCTTCTTGTGGCTGTCCTGTGACCTGGTACATTATTACCATTGGCTGCAATGGCCCATATAATTATATATAGGAAATTCACCCCAGGGATCACTTCTGTGGCTCTGACAGGGGCATAGGAAAATAATTTTCTTGGGTGGTGAAAGCCAGCGTACCTTTTTGGCTAGGCTTATGTAGGCCCTAGGGCCAATAACCTGCTACCTACCTATGAAAGTATATATATATATATATATATATATATATATATATATATATATATATATATATATATCTGTATGTATGTATGTATGTAACAATGGCCTGAGAACACTGCGGCAAGAACTTACAGTACCATTATATCTGTTTGTTCATCAGGTCACATAAATATGGGGAGATTCTTCAAGATTGGAGACATGAGCTTATTAAACCTGTTTTTAAGGGAAAAGGGAGTAGAGCAAACCCAGAGTCACATAGACCCTTATGTCTGCTTTCATGTTGTGGAAAAATAATGGAGAAGATAATATTGGATAAGCTATTGTCAGAATTAGATAGGTTGGAACTTGAAACCATATATCAACATGCATATGTTGAAAACAGATTTCTTACCACCTGTAACATGATGTTCTATAACAATATAATAACAGCTATGAATGAAAAATTGTGCTGTGATGTAATTTATATAGATTTACCTTCAGCATTTGACAGGGTCATACACATAACACTGATCAATAAATTAGTACAACTAGGTATTGATGTACTCTTGATACGATGGATAGCTGCATGGCTTACAAATAGAACATGGCAAGTATCATACAGCAAATGGACAGGTGAAATCCTTGGTTACAGTCAGGGTGTCCCACAGGGATCTGTCCTACGCCCTTACTTGTTTAGATTGTATCTTTCGGACCTAACATTTTCATCTCTGGTGTTCTACAGACTATATGCAGATGACCTGAAATTGGGTAAACTGATTACATGTGTTACATATAAGGCATGTCTGCAAAATTACTTGACTAAATTGACCATTTGGGCACAGGAGAATAATATGCTGATAAATACATCAAAACCTAAGCATATGAGATTTGGTAGGCATAAATTGAAAGGTGAATATTTAATACACCACACAGTGATTGAAACTGTAGACTCATTTAAGGACCTGAGTATATGGGTGGATTCAGCTATGAGTTTTTCTAATCATATCAACCAATTGGTTAATGATAGTTATAGAACTATAGGTTGTATAAAAAGATTTATAAAGTCTAGGAAATCAAAGGTCATTGTTTTTAGTTACATTAGACCCAAATTTGAGTATGGAATAACAATATGGAAACCCTATAAGAAAACAAGCATGAGTAAACTGGAAAGAGTACAACAGAAATATACCAAGGGTATCCCTGGATGTGAAACTTTAAGTTATTATGAAAGACTAAAATATCTAAACTTGTACAGTGTCTCTTACAGATATCTAAAGGAGATCTTATTCAGGTATATAGGGCATTTGGTGACAACTACCTCTGAGAATGTTTGGAGTTAACAAAAAGTACTAGAAAATCATCAGACAACCTATGTAGAAGATTCCATTGGAATGAGAATTGTACTAATTGGTTCTATGACAAAGTAGCCGATGCATGGAACAGACTAACAAATTACATTAAAGCAAGCACTAGTCTAAATATTTTTAAGAACAGCCTGGATACTTATTATGGGAACAAGTGTTTTGATATATTGGCAAGCTAGAAGGGCATTAATGCCCATGCTTGAAATATTTGTATGAATGTATGTATTTGTGTTGGCATGGCATGGTCTCCATGGTGTCATGCACATCAGTGTTTGGTAGACTATATCTGCCACCAGATGGCAAGCTCCTATAGCTTAGACATCACACTCATGGGGTTGTTTAGACCAGCATTACTACCCCTGGTAGTCACACTGTTTGCAACTCATCCACTGTTCCCATCCCTAAGCATAGGGGAGAACAGGTTAGGTGGCATTTAATCTTGCCCTTGTGTCACATATCCTCCTATAGTACCTTTCTGTCTGACCTCTATATTGCTTTTTGTTTGCTACTATGTATTTAACAGCATTTTATTCCTGCAGGCACTGTTCTGTCTCCCATTATATCACAAAATACTAATAACTGCTTTTTCTTTTTGTTTCTTGCTTTATTGCTAGTACCAGTTTGTTAATTTTTTTATCTGCATTTATGTTCCTATTTTATGCAGTTTCGGCTGTAGCAAGTAATATAGTATGGCAGTTGCTCCCCACACCAAGAAAATGTACAAATGTCTCGCTATAACCTTCTGCGTCCCCAACTGTCTTCAGTCCAGCCAGCATCCAGAGTGATCTAGGTCATCCAGGAGTGTGAAACCTGAAGGAAAGTCTAATATAGTCTTGCGGACTGTCTCTGTTGGGGGATTGTAGGCTCCCCGTCAGAGACATTACTAAATGGGTCTTGGTATGTCACCTGGCATGAAGTGAAAGGCCTAGTGATATCCTTTGTAGTCTAGAGGCTGGACAACCATAGGGACATCCTGCAGCATGTCCTTATGTAATTTGCACAGTCACACACAGTCACACAGTTGCCTGAACCTGACTTGTGGACCAAGAGTGGTTGGGCCCAGCCATGAGATCCGTGATGGATGCAACTGTCCCTCCCCAGTTCATTGTTGAATGTTCCCCATCATCAATTGACCTCTCTCTGTCTCCGAGTCCTTCTATTACAGCCCCCCCCCCCCATTTGTGTCAGCATCTCCACTTTTGGTCTTTCTCTGTCTTTTGTGTTTTTTGTTTTTTTTTGTCTGTCCAAGCTGCTTTCCTTATATCGTCTTTCCAGCCCACACCTTTCTCATGCTACCTTCCTCTACTTCTCTTCATGAAAATACGAAAAGTAGGCACCTGTGTCACAAAAAAAAGACCTTACTTACCCACTCCCATACCACTCTTCCCTTCCTCTAACCTTTGCCTATTGTTCTTCTGCTTGCTCTTCTTTCTGCCTGCCCTATGCAGCCATTTTCTTCCCAATAATAACATGAATATAGTAGTGAGTTTGCTATTTAAACCATTAGCTGGGAAGCTAACTATGTTCTTAAAGCATATTGCCACATGTGTGAATGAACATCATTGCATGCATGCTGTATGCACTCTACTTGGCATCTGGAGTCACATGGCTGCCAGGAATGTCCCAGTCATTATGCGAGCTGTTGAATTTTCCTCAGTGCACTGAATACTTTTTCTGACCCTGACCTGCAGCTTCATCCCTACTGCACAGTTAATCAGCATCACGCCAGACTGTGCTATTTCAACTGCACTATTTAGCCATTAAGCAGCTGCGAAAGCTATTCTTTTCTAAATCTAGCCCTTGGCTTTTCTGCATCTGTAAGTTGTTAAAGTAGAACTGTCCCAAGAAGCTAGTCAAAAAGAAAGATTCTCTTAACACAGAATGATAATATGAAGATGTCGAGGCACACTAGTATTTCACAGAAAACAGAAAGCAGGTAAAATTCTGATAATGTGTTTCTGAACTTTGAGAATGAAATCTGGAAGGTGCTGGATTACCATGACTTTGCTTCACCTTGTCTCTCCTTTAAATTTACTAGAACTCTGTCCTCCATATTTTTTTCTCTTTTTCACTCTTGCATAGGGTGGTCAAATGAAAGGTAGCCATCAACTTTATATTACCACCAAAGTTGCACCATTCCCCGTAGATTTTGTACCTTTTTTATTATGTTTTATCACCAGATGGCCACAAAAATAACAGTGTTTTGGATGGCCAGCAAAATGCAACAAACCTTTGACATTTTTAACAAAAATAACATTCTGCATATGAGCCGCTTGTTCATTTTTTTAATTTCATCTCAGGAAAATCATTACATCCTCCAGTCTGAATCTCTGCCTCATTGTAAGTTTTTCTCAAGTGAAATATTTCCACACAGGTCCTTAACCATGGCACAGATTCATATCTATCTATCTGTCTGCCTATCTATCTATCTATCTATCTATCTATCTATCTATCTATCTATCTACCTACCTATTTATTTATTAATATATTTGTTAACTGGGTAGATGCTGTGATCCAAAGGCCCTTTTAGGCATGACCTGGGTCAACAGACTAAAAGAAAATACAATGCAAAGAAATTACAATGAAAAGTAAACTACAGTGCTAAACTTGGTGTATGCTCTTAATCAAAAACATTTTAGGCATAACCAAAACCACAGGCCAGTGAAATACAAATCACTCATCTTCCCTAGCAGTTACGTGATCACCTCATCAGCTGAGTGCTTCTCAAAAAAAAACTGTTCCCAGAAAACAAAGCAAAACACCTTACCTGCCATTATTCACACTACATCCTGTGAATCACCTAAGAAACCACAGTGTGAGTGCAAAAGGTGATCAGCTGTCCTGGTGATAGTTTTAGTTTTTCACATATAACATGTCAATAACTGTCCCCAAAAAACAAAAGGCTTTACCTGCTGTTATTCATACTGCAGTCTGTTAATCACCTATGAAATCACAGAGTGAGTACAGGAGCCAACCAACCATCCTAGTGACAGATAATTTTCTCCAAATATAAGCTGTAAATGCATGTAAAACTAGCAGTACAGTTTTAACTAAGTGTGCAATCAAGGAGCTTACACAGCTGATCAGGTGTTGCATAAACTACCCTCCTGCTGATTATTGCCAGGTTTGCCACTGCCTCACTTTTCTTGTACATCTAGAAGCCACTACAGGACATTGAGTCAAAAACAGTAATGACCCTGACCATCTTTCTTAAAATACTGGACGTTCCTATACCTCCACTGTACCATTTTAGGTCTCTAGGTTATACAAGGTTATTATGGCACAGTAGCTCAGTGTGCATGCTATACTGTTATCCACCTCTTTGAATTTTTAAAAGTATTTATTTGCTGATTTACATCTTGTCTGCATACCTTACACAGGCTGCTATTATGGCTGCTATTATTGTTTTCTCCCCTCTGGAGAATTTATTCCCCCTAGCAGCATAACCAAGACAAAATATAGTAGTTTATTTCATTTATGTGGTCATTTCCTCTCAGGTCTACATCCAGAGATTGTTTCTGAACTCAGACAATAACTTGCTCAGGTGGGTTGGAACAGCAATTGAATCTGAACTGACTACTTTCCTGTCTTCTATCTTCAGTTAGTGTGTAGCTACAACAGGGGTACCATTTTCAAATCACTCACCACTATGATCACCTCATCTGTTGTGTACTCCTCAAAGTAAGTGTCTCTATGCATATGAAAATGAGTAATATAACTAAACCTATTTATTAGCAAAATGTATAAGAGCTAGAAGGTTCATTAATAAAGTGTTTAAGAGCAAGGAAACTTCTGCAATGGGATTTTTGAACCAACTTATTGTACATAAGTGATACTAAGGCTGAATAGTAGAATTCTAGTGTGTGTAGTCACAGCAGAAACACAGAATAACTATACCAGTGCTTACTATAACTGTAGCAATGTGTTCTAACTACAGAGTGCTGTATTACAGGCTTTAAACACTTACTGTACTGAGATATTAGGATGCCATTGTATGTAAAGTCTATGTACAGAGGGGTTTATCAGAGATTTTAAGTATGTATACTGGATTATAGATGTGTACATATATTTGTAGGTAAAATCAGCTCACAGAAAGCTACTCTAGTAACTGTATGAGCAGCACAGGGCAGTTTGTAGACAAACTTACTATCTTCTCCCGAAAAGTACTTTTCTTGGTATTATTGTTAGCGAACAACAAAGGCACTTCAGTAGGTGTGGTGGGCTATGCAGTTCAATTAACTTTCTCTCTGCCTTTCCTATCCATGTGATTTTTAATAATATCCTTTACCTGCAAAACTCAATACTATGTTCAGCAATTATAACATTTCTTCTATACATTAATTAATGTATTTATTTTTTGTAGAAACTGTCCTTCAAAAAGCAAAACATTTTACCTGCCATTACTCACATTATACTATGTGAATCACCTGAGAGATCTCAGTACGAGCACAGAAGTCAACCAGCCATCCTGTGACAGACACATTTCTCCAAATATAAACTGTCAATGTATGTATGCAAAAACAGGAATATAGTTTTAATCTTGAAATCCAGAAGTTTACACAACTGATAAAGTGTTCATAACTTCTGCTATAGCTGGTTACAATCAGGCTTGTTATCACACCATTTTTGCAACATCTAGAAGCCCCTACAGGACCAGTAGTAGATGAGAATCTCACTGAAACAAAAACTGGCAAAAACAAAAGAAATAATATAAATAAAAGGTCTAGAAGAAAATTAAAGAAAATTGGAAAGCCCACAAATATAATGACAAGTATAGAAAACTCCTAGAATAACCAATGTTGATCAAGAATTTATGCAGGGTGTGGCTAGGATGTAGACTGGTTGGCAGCATCTTTTCTCAGCTCTGCACTCAAAAGATATTTCTGACAGGAATTTTCAAAAACTAGATATTGTAGACAAACATATTTTGTTGAATTACTTCTACTAATATCACTAGAAGTCTACAGTGCAAAAAATTTGCCTTTAAACATTATTTTTCCTGTCAAAAACAAGAAGGAAGGTATCTGAATCTACTGAAAATGAGCTTTTCTAAGTATACCACACAGGACCAGACGATGAAAAAGGAGATACAGTCTTTATTAAATGCTATACAAGACTTGTCAGTGAAATTTGGCAAAATGAATACCAAACTGGACACTTTTGAGGAGAGATCTACAAAACAAATACAGCAACTACAAGAAATAATGACGCAACAGAAGTCTCAAATAGCTGACATAGAGAGATCCTTAAATGATACTGAGGGCAGACTCTCAGAACAAGATCTTCAGCTACATTTTTTAACACAACAAAATGCTTCATTACAAAATAAAATAGAGGATCTAGAGAACAGGTCCAGACGAAATAACCTTCGCATCTATGGGCTACCGGAGAAAACAGAGGGAGATAACATGGTGACTTTCCTTACTACCTGGTTACCAGAAGTTTTAAAATTGACTGAAGCTCTTTCTTTTGGAATTGAAAGAGCCCACAGATCCTTAAGAGCGGCTTCATCAACCATCAAATCAAAAAATCACCTGAGATCAATAATAGTAAAGTTTTTTTCATCACAGGACAAGGAACTTATTTTAAAAACAGCATGGTCAACTTCTCCAGTTAAATACAAAGACAACATAATCAGATTTGATAATGATTATTCTGCTGGAGTTATAACTGCAAGAAAAGAATGTCTCCCTCTGATAAAGGAATTGAAAAAAAGACAACTTAAAGTCCACTTGCTGTTCCCTGCAAGAATAAAAATATTTTTACTGAAGGTCCTAAAACTTTTGACACTCTGCAAGCAACAGTTTCTTATCTTTCAGCTAATAAAACCTTGGATAATGTGGAAGAAATGGATTTCTCTCAATTTGGGGTTAAGCGTCACTTAGAAAAAAATGAATGGAGCACTGCTGACAAGAAGAAGAAGAAACGATAAAAGGCATATGAAAAACACAAACATTATTGTCTTCTATTTGCTTTGTAAGGCAAAAAAGTTCTTTGAAAGCATTCATGCTTTACATGTATCAGTCTTTGAAACAATATAAATACAAGATAAGCAGGACATTTTATAACTAAAGGAAACAACCCTAAAAGAAAGCAAGGTAACATATATTTCTCTATTACAGGGTAAATACTTACAGTCATGATTTTTCTAACTCTAAATGATGTTTAGATAGTTCATTTATAAATGACCTGCCTTTTACTGCTAGTATAGAATATGATGTATTTACACTGACATATTAATGTGGTGTGTTTAAATGAGCATGATTCCTTTTTATATTATTTACACTAAGCTGCATGAAATATCTAAACTGATGTATTTAATACACATAATAATATATAAAAACTGATAGTAATAACTGTCAAAAAGTTCCTTGAAAAGTAATTATCTATTCTTTGATGCTAAAAGTGCCTTTTTGACTAACAAACAACTGTTTGGCTTGTATATCTGCCCTTAATATTAAGAAAACGAATAGAAGTTTAATGAGCTGGTGTTCAGTTTAAAAAAAGCCCTAAAAACTTCACTTACTTTGTTTTTGTCTTCCCGCCATGGTCACGAGCTGGGAACTCTTATTTTACCACCCCTGAATGAAGGTTCTTCAGTTAGAATCCATTACAGTGTGTTAAACCTTCTAACAGCACAAAATGAAAGTAAACAGTCATGAGTGATGTCAGCACTAAAACAAGACAGTATGGGTGTGGTGTCAGCTCCTAAGCTACTTAAAGTAACCAGCACACTATTTATGAGATGGCAAAGTGCTTTTACAGTTTTAACAAATATTAAAAGTACACTGAAATACCTAATGAATTTAGAAGGTATCAACACATACATGACATTTTATTATATTGTAATATTTGTTATTCATTTTGAATTGTACACATAAACAGCACACAAAGCTTAAAAAGAAGTATATCACTTGGATGAAACTGTATGAATAGTTAACACATACAGACTTTACTATAATCTTTTCTGATAAGATCACCCACATAAATTACTATAATTTAACTTAATTTTATAAAAATTTTATATATTTCAGTCCTTGACTGGAACTATATAACATATTTGTAAACACACTGCAGCCAGTGTACTCAACCTTAAGGATAGTAAGTCAATTA